>NW_006408550.1:2826504-2836907 GCF_000296735.1 Chrysochloris asiatica
TAGTTCATCCCTCTTTCTTCCTAGTTTGTCTTTGTCTGGAAGCTCATCTGAAACCTGTCCACCATGGGTGACCCTATTTAAAATACCGGTGGCATAGCTTTCACCATCACAGCAACTAACAAGCCACCAGAGTATGACAAAATGACCAACCAGTGGTGGGAGCTCCTTATAGGACCCGCTTAAAACCATCCAGATAGTTATCTCAGTAATTAAGCATCTGATACCTTAAAAGTAGAATGTTTGAGGAAAGCTTATTCATTAGTTTCCTTTTCCCAAAGAATGCTATGCTGATGTTAGAATACATTAAGTATACCTCCAAATGTAACTTTCCCTGTCTAATGTACCTGTTCTTCATAATGGGCAGGACGGTCTTGAGAAATGATTCCTCCATGCTCCAGACTTCTGACCTTCTGTTAATAAAGCTTGGACTGGATCTCCCCCCGTCTCTGTGATTGAGTACAGTGACAGGCAGCAAACCCGCATTTCAGTTTGGTTAACATCCTTGGCATTCGTGTGATTAGTTTCTTTAACTATAATCACGTATTTCCTATAGTCCTTATTTCTCTTATCCTCTTCTTTCACACTTCTCTACTTTGGCACCTGTCTTTCTCATCTATTTCTCTCACTTTGCGTCCTATTGAGGATCACTTAAAGATTTTGTAACATATACCACTTTCTGTTCAGGATTCACTTTCAATAGTGTTTTCTGACGGGTGAAATGAAACAACTGCTATTGTTGTTAAGACTATTAACAATAGTAATGATTGTTAACATTAACAATAATAATAATAAAAGTTAGCATTTAATTACTTATTGAAAACATGGCGTGAATATTACTTTATACAGTACTCCTTTGAGGGAAAGTACTATGTGAAATACAGAAATTATCCCTAGCATTTCTATTAGTAGTAGAGTAAAGCAGTATTTGCAATAAACAATGATGTGTTACTGTTAACATTTTTTGGTATTGAGAACATAAACCAGATGAATTGATTCAATAATATTACTCTGTAAAATCATATCAGCTGTTCCTCTTTCAAAAAATAATTTGTTTTAGATGAAAAACTCAAAAGCCTTTATTTTCGTGGGTTGTTTGAATACTTTGTAAAGAATTGAACTCTTTGTGTTGTAAAACTCACACAAGTACCTGATACTGTTTTTAGCAGAATTCAGTACAGGCCATCCATTAGACCATCATGCCCACTTCGAACAGAACATGAAAAGGTGGATGTCATTTTGATGGTAAACTGGAATGGTGGAATTCCATCAGTTAGACTTAGAATATGCCGATACTATTCAAGGAGCTCCCGTAGCGTGCTGGTTACCAATCGGGCAGCTAATCTCATGGTTATGGTCAGCAGTTTGAAACTACCAGCTGTTCTGTGGAATAAAGGGTTTTCTGCTCCTGTAAAGATTTACAGCCTCGGAAACCCTATGCAGGGTCGCTCTGAGTCAGAACCAACTCCACGGCACATAACAATAACAACTCTGGTAACAGGTAGCGTAGTAGTTACAAGTTGGGTTGCAAAACTTCAGGTCAGCAGTTCAAAACTACCAGCTGTTCTGCCGGAGAAAGATGAGGCTTTCTGCTCCCGTAAAGATTTACAGCCTCGGAAACCCTGTACAGGGTCACTGTGAATTGGAACCGACTCCACATAACCACCACCACTAACACATAAACTATCTTAGCAGGAAGGATAATATATGCAACAGCAATAAGTACCACTTTAGTGTTTTCAGGATGCTTAAAGTTGTGTAAATATGTTTTAATGAAGAATTCTGTTTTCTTAAAAATACCATTGACTTCATTACAGAAACAGAGAGAGACAAAAGATGACTGTTTTTAACACACTCATGTTCATGAATATGCAGTATTTGTTTGCCTGAGTGAAATTATTTCTAAATTAAACAAAAGAATATGTAGCCTAACAAAATAAGGACTTCTTTGCCAACTTAAATTAAGAATCTGAAGAATCTTCATATGCAGGATAGAGATGGAAAGGAAATAGGCTTTACCTGAACTGCTGTTATTCAGTAAATCTTGAAAACTTAAATGTGGATTCATTTAAAGGAGAAGAGTTTCAAGGTTTGTGTCATAAAACAAGGTTTTAAGAGATCAGTGAGGTAATGTGAATTAAGGCACAAGAAAATAGATTGGGGCTGAACCTGACTATGAGGGTAAGGTAATAAATAGGTGCTTATCTAGGAGAGGGGGTAGGAAACAAAGCATAAGACTCAGTTGTCTTATTGAGGAACAAGAGAACAAAACAAAACAAAACCCTTCATCAAAGGCAGAAAAACACAAGGCAAATGACAGTTTATCACCAAAGATTACCAACACACTCATTAAACCTTCATCAAGTGTATATATTTCAAGCTATGTTATTCTTAAATGGAGTTGAATTTTATGATGCAGTACTGCACATTATAGCTACTATGAGTTTAATTAAAATGACACGCACATGTTTATTTAGAAATCATTAAAAAATTTCTAAACTGAGGAAATCTGGGGTGAGAATTCTTTAGATTAAAAGACAAAGATTTATCTGTGGGAAGTGCTATATGAGCTGTGTTTTCATACTCCCTGAACAGCAGGTGTAAAGGTCTGGAGGTAGAAAGAACTGTGTAAGATCAAGGACAATAAGAGGATCGATGGAAATAAACAAAGGGGTTAATAAGTCTCAGGTGAGGACAGAAAAGTAGAGAGCGGCAAGATCATAGGATTTCTCATAGAATGTGAGAAATATGGATTTTATTTTAGGTGCACTGGGAAATCATGCGTTGATGTGATTGTGATAGTTTTGATGGTGTTGTTTAGCTTAATCAACAACAAAAACCAATCCAGCTGCCATAGAGTCAAATCAAGACTATCACCGTTCAGAAGCAGAGTAACAGGTCTTTCTTCTGAGGTGATTTAGATAGGTTTTAACTGCCAACCTTTTTTGGTTAGTTGTTCAGCACTTTACCATTTGTGCTACCCAGGGACTCCAAGGAAGTGGCATATCCTAATTTTTAGTTTTTGCAAACATGGATTGGGAAGGGAAAAGAATAGAAGCAAGGGAGATAATTTGGAGGGAGGGTCAGAGAAAAAGAGGAAGACCCCCAACGAGATGGATTAGCTAAGTGGTAGCATCGATGGACTCAAGCGTGACAACGGTAGTGAGGTTGTCCCAGGATCAGGCAGTGTTTCGTTCTGCTGTGCATAGAGTCGCTATGAGTCGGTACCAACTCAATGGCACCTAACAACAACAACAAAACTCACCAGCTGCTCCTCGGAAATCCTGTACAGAGTTTCTATGGGTCGGAGTCAACTCGACAATACTTAACAACAACAACAACAACAAGTGATTCTAAGAAAAGATGATGGAGATTTAAATGTGCTGATAGAAAATTGAGCCCTGTGAAGTGCCCCTGAGTGGGCCTTCACTCCAAAGGCAGAAGAGGAAGTCACCAACAGAATTTGATTTCAAGGCCCACAGTTATGTCAGATGAGTATTTCCTCTTTTTGTTTTTGTCTTCAAATGATAAATCGGGTAAACCATTGGTCCTAGTGTGGTGCTCTGGGATAAAACACTGCACAAAAGTTGGTTTGAACCACAAGTTCGGTGGTTCAAACTCACCAGCCACTCCTTGGAAACCCTAGACAGGGTTGCTATGATTCAGGACTGCCTCAATGGCCCTTAATAACAACAACAGTGGTCATTTATTGCTTGGACTTCTGCTCTTCAGGATGCCAGTAGTCATCTGAGAGATATTATGGATGCTCCTTAGAAGGAGCTCTGGTAGCGTAGTGGTTACAGATCAGGCTGAAAACCCCAAGGTCAGCAGTTCAAAACTACCAGCTGTTCCATGGGAAAAAGATGAGACTTTCTTCTCCCGTAAAGATTTACAGACTCAGAAACCCTGTACAGGGTAGCTTTGAGTCAGAACCAACTCCATGGCACACAGCCACATAGATGCTACTTAGAAGCCAAAATAGTCAGACTTTATCTCTCATACTTTGGCTATATTATTAGGAGAGACCCGTCCCTGGAGAAGGACATCATGCTTGGTAAAGAGAAGGATCAGAAAAAAAAAGGAGACCCCCAACAAGGTGGATTGTCATGGTGGCAACAGCAATGTGCTCAAACATAGAAGCAATTGTGAGGATGGTGTGTGCCCAGGCCGTGTTTTCTTCTATTGTATATAGGTTGTTATGAATCGGAACCAACTCGATAGCACCTAACAATAACAACAAGACTAAGACATTAGGAGTCCTGGTGTGGCACTGCAGGATAAACACTGGACAGCAAGGTCTGTTTGTACCACAAGGTTGGTGGTTCAAACTCACCAGCCACTTTTCAGCAACCCTATACAGGGTCTCTGTAAGTTGGAACTAACTCAATGGCATTTAATAACATGAAATCCCATAACCATAGCATTTGTTGCATGTCATGGAAGGTTCCCTTCACCAGAAAAATACAGTTTGGTAAGAAGGGCAAAGCAAACACTAGTGAAAACATAAGAATATAACACCACATGATCTTGATTCATTGATTTGTAAAGACCAGTGTATTACATTTTTTTCTGTATCCCCTCTATTCCAGCACAACATCTTAATTTTGGTTTGTTGACAAACAATGTGGCACTCCCTGGTCCTCTTGTCTTGTTTTATCACTCCAGTTCTTCCATGTGATAAACATATGTGGCTTTTTCAAGAAGCTCATTTTTGGATTTTCAACTTCACACATGATGAAGCACTAGATTCTTTTTCCTGAAGGGTAATGCAAGACAATGATGTTCCTGAGCTATTAGTTTAAGGTGAACTCCACTGAGCCTCCACATTTAATATCTGATCATCCTGACATATGTTGAATGGGGTGTCATATATTTTATGAGGCTCAGCAATCAGATACCTAAGCACCAGTCAAAGGCAGTGATTCTATCAATGCATCAGCTAGTATGTTTAAACATATGATATGGATAATCATGTTAGGTGTCTTAGAGAATATAAGACTTACACAATTATTAAAAAATTATTATAACAAATAATTTTGTAGAATGATGATGAAAAACATTCCTAAAAAAGTTCCGATGAGTGAAAGTTGATTAGCTGAAGGTCAGACAGATTTCCCTAAAAAAATCGTGACACTTTATCTTTTCTTCTGACATTCATTTTTCTTTTATTATTTTCTAGGGAAGGATGACAAAGATGCTGGGCCAATGGACAAATAGCACTAATACAGTAGATGGTCTTTGCATCTTAAGTTTTAAGGAAAGCAATTTGGGGTATGCTGAAGATATTCTTGATTTCTGGTGTGGCGCTATAAAATAAACACTCAACCACAAGGTCGATTTGAACCACCAGGTTGGCAATTAAAAGTCACAAGCCACTCCTTGGAAACTCTGTACAGGGTCACTACGAGTGGGAACCAACTAGACAGCACTTACAACAACAAAGATATTCTTGGAGAGAATGTTTGAACCCGAAGTATGCAAAGTTTTTCAGAACTAAAAATAAGATGTACCAAGCCTATGCTGGGACTTTTAGTCCAATAATGACATCCAAATAACACTTTCTTTCTTGATTAGTGATGAAGTAAGTACATAAAGTATCAATATATCATCATAAGATGTCTGTAAGCTGGAATAAAGTCAAGATAAGGCAGAAAGAATGGCTGAACATTGAATTTTGTATATTCTAAGGCTATGAGGACTGATCATAATAGCTTATATTTGTTGTCCTTCCTCTCTTATTATTTATCTGGTTTATAAATTTTCCTAAAAGAAGTAGTCTACATAGTTATATTATTAAAGAGAATTTTGAAGGAATTTTAGCTAATTTGGCATAATTATTCAATAATTGGTACAAAATGCAAAAAAGAGCACATATTTCCATTTGTATGTGCCTGATGAACATTTTCCGTAACATTGTTAATTTTAGCCTTGTAAAAGTTATATTTTTTAGGGTGGCTTCTTGCAGTAGTCTATAATAGAGAATGGGGTGAGGAGCTGTTGTTGTTAGGTGCCATTTAGTCAGCTCTTACCCATAGCGACCCCATGTACAACAGAATGAAACACTGCCTGGCTCTTCACCATTGTTATTATGCTTAAACCCATTGCTGCTGCCACTGTGCCAATCCAGCTTGTTGGGATATTCTTCTTTTTCACTTCCCTTCCACTTTACCAAGCATGATATCCTTTTCCAGGACTGGTCTGTTCTGATAACATATCCAAAGTATGAGACGAAGTCTCAACCATTCTTGATTCTATGGAGCATTCTGACTGTACTTTTTCCATCACAGATTTGTTTGTTTTTCTGGTAGTTCATGGTACTTTAAATATTATTTTATAACACCATAACTCAAATGCATCAATTCTTCTGCTGTCTTCCTTATTCATTGTCCAACTTTCATATGCATATGAGTTGATCGAAAATACTATGGCTTGGGTAAGGAACACCTTAGGTTTTGAACACTAAAGGGCATTTTGCAGCAGATTTGCCTAGTGTAATGCATTGTTTCATTTCTTGAGTGCTGCTTCCATGAGTGCTGACGGTGGATCCAAGCAAAATAAAGTCTTTGACAACTTCAATCTTTCCTATCTTTGTCATAATGTTATTTACTGCGGTGAAGAATAGGTCAATTTATTCCCTATGTGAATACCATTTTTTGAAGGCCTCTGATAGATGTTTTTATTATTTGATTTAAAGGAACTCTTATAATCAGCTATCTATTATATTCTTTAAAGAGCAAACAATGCAACAACTGGATATTTGGGCATTTTAAATGAAGGAATTCTATTCTAATGAAAAGCAAACATGTAATAGTGTTATGTTAATATACTGGAAATGAAATACTGATTGCCATTTTAGGAAACATTCCCAAAATGTCCTGTATTCTAGGCCATAAAGAAAATACTTATTGGTTTTACTAGATGGAAATAAACTGGTAGACTATACTGGTTTAAAAAAGCCAACAAAATATTAATTATAAATGACTTTGTAAATGCATGTGTAACTATAGGAGAAAGTTAGGTGCTTTAAACAAAGCTAAAAGACAGAAACAGATGAATGTAGTTCTTCATCACTTTCATATTACTTTTTTGGCTTTGCTTTGTACTAACAAAATGAAGCAAAACTCTACTTTTCGAAGCAGCAAGTATACTTCTTAAAGGACACAGAAAAAATAAACTAGAAATCATGTGTAATTTATTTGGGTTCATATTTTAATAGTGAAACTTTTAGAATACAGTGAACTTGATCTTTGCTGTATTTTTAAATGACAGGAAATGATTTAATCTTTCTTAAATAGAAAGAATGTGCTGTGCTAAACATGTAACTGAATATGTCTCTACTGGATGAGTCGTGAATAATAGCTAAGTAGAATGAGTCATGAAAAAAACAAAACAAAACAGTTTTAGTGTAAACATTGTTTATCACTTAATATATATTCATGACCTCTATAATTTCAATAAAGAAAATACAATTCCCAGTAAGAACCAAAATTTTCGTGAAGTGACTCAATGTAAATTTCCCCTTTTTGTGCTTTTCGGTGCTATAAAATGTTTCCTGGAGGAATTTTAAGGAATAAGATACTTTCTTTTATTCTTCCTACCAGTTCTCCTGTTTCTAACACCATCAATTTTCTGCTCAAACACCTGATATAAAAACAATGATGCCAAAGAAACAGATATGGAACCACCACATACTAATATCAGTGTCTAATGACAGCTACACGAAGGGATCCTTTAAAGAGAATTTGTATTGCTGTTAAGCTCCATTGAGTCCTGATCTTTTTTATAGTATCCCAGGAATGGCTGGTGGGTTTGAATCACTGACCTTGTGGATCAAACCTTGTGGTCCTAAACTTATCCTACAGCACTACAGCAGGACTCCAAAGAATCATCGATGTTAAGTGCCTTTGAGTTGAATCCGATCCATAGTGACCCTGTATAGGGTTTCCAAGGAGCAGCTGGTGAGCTTGAACCATCAACCTTACAATTCAAATGACTTTGCAGTCTGACACATTAGCCCACAGTACCACACCAGGATTCGATCTCCTAAATATAGCTGGGACTTCTAGTATGGCGCTGTAGGATGAGCACTCCAAGATCTGAAGTTCAAACCTACTAGCTGCTCCTCAGAAACCCTATAGGGTAATTATGAATCAGAACGGAATCGATGACATTTAACAATGACAATAACAACAAATATAGTTGACAATTTACAGTTCTGCATGGTCCAGTGGTGGTGGTGGCGGTGCTGAAGTACCCTGGGGTTAATTTGAACTCATAGCGAACCTGCATAGGATTTCTGAGGCTATAAGTCTTTAAAGGAGCAGAAGACTCATATGTCTCCCTCAGAGTGGATGGTAGTTTCGAACCACTGACCTTGCAATTAGCCGCCTAACTCCTAATTCACTATGCTACCAGAACTCCTTATTGTCCAGTATATCATCACCCTAATGGTATGGCTATTTAGGAGTTGAAGGATATAAGATTTGTATAAATTAAGAGTTTAAGTAGATACCAGTTGTTGTTGTGTTGTTGTTAAGTGACGAAGACTTGACTCTTACATGTAGCAATCCTATGCACTATAGAACGAAACACTGCCTGATGCTGTGACATCATCACAATTGTTACGATTGAACCCATTGCTGATGCCTCTATTCCAATCAATCTCATTGGGAGTCTTTCTCTTTTATGATGAGACTTTCCTTTATCAAGCATAATGTTCTTCTCCAGGAATTGATCCCTTCTGATATTATGTCCAAAGTATGAGAGACTAAGTCTCTTCATCCTGGCTTTTAAAGAGCATTGTGGCTCTACTTTTGCCAACACAGATTTGTTTTTCTTCTGGTAGTCCATGGATCTTTCAATATTCTTCTCCAACACCATAATTCAAATGCATCAATTCTTTAATGCTCTTCTTTATTCATTGTCCAAATTTCACATACATCTGAGGCTATTGAGAATTCCATGACTTGGTTCAAGCACACTTTAGTGCTCAAACTGACATCTTTGCTCTTTAACACACTTTAAAGATATATTGTGCAGCAAATTGACCTAATGAAAACATCATTTGATTTCTTGACTGCTTCTCATATGAGTGCTGAGTGTGGATCAAAGTAAAATGAAGTCTTTGACAACTTAGATCTTTTCTCCATTTACCATATGCTGTTATTTATCAGTCAGGTGGTGAGAATTTTTGTTTTCTTTACATTAAGATGCTATCCATACTGAAGATTGTGGTCTTTGATCTTCATCAGTAAGTATTTTAAGTCCCCATCAGTTTCACAACAAAGAAGCAGCAACTGCATATCACAAGCTTTTAATGAGACTTTCTCCAATCCTAATGCCACACTCATCTTCATATAACCCAGCTTCCTGATTATTTGCTCGGTATATAGAATGAATAAGTATGGCAAAAGAAAACCGCCCTGGCATGCACCTTTCTGATTTTAAATCATTCAGTATCCCCTTGTTCTATTCAAATGACTCCCTCTTGATATATGTACAGGTTCCTTGTGAGCACAATCAAGTGTTCTGGAATATCCATTCTTTGAAATGTTATCCATAGCTTATCATGATCCACACAGTTGAAAGCCTTTGCATAGTCAATAAACCACAGGTAAACATCTTTCTGGTATTCTTTGCTTTCAGCCATTAATCACCTGATGTCAGCAATGATATCCCTCATTCTACATCCTTTTCTGAATCTGGATTGAGTTTCTATACTATTGCAGTTGTTTTTGAATTATCTTCTGAAAAATTATACTTGTATGTGATATTAAAGATATTGTAAGATGATTTCCACTTTATATTGGTCACCTCTCTTTGGAATGGACACAAATATGGATGTCTTCCAATTTTCTTGGCATAGATAAATGAGCACTTCTGGAGTTGCATCCATTTGTTGAAATATTCCCATGTGTATTCTGTTAATTCCTAGAGCCTTGGTTTTTTTCTAATACCTTCAATGCAACTTGGACTTCTTCCTACAGTACTCTTGGTTCTTGATCATAGGCTGTCTCTTGAAATGGTTGAACATTGACCATTTCTTTTTAATATAGTTACTTTGTATATTTCTTCCATCTTCTTTTGATGCTTTCTTCATCATTCAGTATTTTACCCATGGAGTCCTTCAAAATTGCAAGTGGAGGTTTGAATTTTTTCTTCAGTTTTATCTGTTTAAGAAATGCTAAGCATGTTCTTCCGTTTTGGTTTTCTAACTCTAGGTTTTTGAACATTTCATTATAATACTTGACTTTAACTTCTTGAGCTGACCTTTGAAAATTTCTGCTAAGCTCTTTGGCTTCCTCATTTCTTCCAGTTGCTTTAGCATCTGTACTCTTGAAAGCAAGTTTTATAGTCTCTTATGATATCCGTTTTAGTCTTTTCTTTCTTTCTGGTCTTTTAATCAC
>NW_006408550.1:2837617-2838504 GCF_000296735.1 Chrysochloris asiatica
TTTTTTAAATTTTTTTTTATTATTTTTTTTTTATGATGATTGTTATGCAAGTCCTCTTGATTTTGTCGTTGATGGCATGGTAAACCAAATGATCATCTAATTTAAAATGGCCAATAACTTTCCAGTTCAGCTCACTAATGCCTAGGATACCAATCTTTATGCATTCCATTTTGTTTTTGACAACTCCAATTTTTCTTAGATTCATGCTTTGTACATTCCATGTTCCAATTGTTAATGGATGTTTACAACTGTTTATCGTCATTTTGAGCTATGCCCCATTCACAAATAAAGGCCTCCATTTGCGTCATCATGGCCAACTCAACTTTCAAGAGGTAGGTCTTCCCCAGTTGTATTTCGAGAGTCTTCCAACCAGTGGGATTCATCTTCTGACACTAAATCTAGCAGTATTTTGACGCTAATGATAGTGTTTTCATTTCAGACACTATATCTTACAATGTTCATGGCTAAACATTCAGAAGTAGTCCACCTCTCCTTCTTCCTAGTCTGGAAGCTTTGCTGAAAACTGTACACCACAGGTGACCCTTCTGTGGCATAACTTCCAGTATCACCACAACATGCAAGCTACTACAGTATGACAAACTGACAGACAAGTGGTGCAGATAACAGTAGCAAGTAACATTTTGTTGTTGTTGCTAGGTGCCATTCCAACTGATAGCAACTCTATGCACAAAAGAACAAAACACTGTCTGGTCCTGTGCTATGCTCACAAGTGTTATGCTTGATTTCATTGCTACTACCACTGTATCGATCCATCTTGTTGGAGATCTAACTCTATTTTGTGGATCCTCTATTTTCCTAAGCATGCTCTCCTTCTCCAGGGACTACTCTCTCCTGAAAATATGTCCAAAACACGAGAGGCAAATTCT
>NW_006408550.1:2839599-2840883 GCF_000296735.1 Chrysochloris asiatica
GCACCTGACAACAACAACAACAATTAGGTACTATTGATAACCTCACTTTACAGATAAAATACTAATAAAAATAGAAAACAAGTGGTCATGTTGATTCTGACTAATCATAGTCTGTTGTGTGCCAAAGTGTTCTTGATGACTGATTTTTTGTAAATAGATCATCAGCGTTTCCTTCCAAGGCATTTCTGGGTAGACTTTAAATCTTCAACCTTTCATTTAACAGCTACTAATTGGTTGCACCGAGTCCTGGTGTGGTATTGTGGGTTAATGCGTCAGACTGCAAAGTCATTTGAACTTCAAGGTCAGCGGTTCAAGCTCACCAGTTTCTCCTTGGAAACCCTATACAGGGTTGCTATGGGTCAGAATCAACTCAATGGCACTTAACAACAACAATTGTTTGCACCACCCAATAACTCCTGAGAAAACTCAGCACATCTAAATTAAGTCTGTTTCCAAAGGATATACAACTATTAAGAGACTATTCAAACTCAGGCCATCTGACCACAAAGCCTATTGCTAACCAATTGTCTTCACAGTTGAGTTCTGAGATTCTTTCTGTCTTTGAATTGCAAAACAGTGATACACATTTTAGCAATAAGATATGTCTTTGGGAATATGTTTTTATGTATTCAGGCCTGGAAACATATCTAGCTAATAATTAATGATTTGAAAAATAGAAATGAGATGGAATCATAATTATTTTACTGAATTATTTTAGTTAGGAGGTAGTTATTTTTTTATGACCCATAATCTAAGTGGTTTAGTATCACAAGCCAGAGTCACCCTTGCTGAGATGTTATGCATACATTTGTTGATATTGATATGAATTGAGATATTCACAAAATGAAAGAAATACTTAAAGGTAAATATCTCTGAATTTAAAATGGGAAGTTTTCCTAATAACTGAACATTGCCAGTCATATAATGCTGTTAAAGACTTGAAAAAGGCTTTGCAAGCCCGGACTACAATAGCATCTGCATTTATTGGAGCTTATATAACACATCTTCAGAGGTTTTCAAAAACAATTTGAAAATAGCTTGGAAATGTTTTAGTATTTTAGTAAGGTAAAAAGCAAAAATATATGTACTAATTTGTGAAACAGAGGAACCAAAATAAAACAGATTAAGTCATATATTCAATGTCACTTTATAAACTGGGTTTAGTATGCTGGCTAACTCTTATCACACAAATGCTCTTCAAGTTTCTTCTCTTGTTGTTATTGTTGTTAGGTGCCATCAAGTTGGTACTGACCCATAGCGACCTTATGCACAGCAGAACAAAAC
>NW_006408550.1:2841373-2845662 GCF_000296735.1 Chrysochloris asiatica
TTGATTTCTTGACTGCTGCTTCCGTGAGTGTTGATAGTTAATCCAAGAAGAATGAATGAAGTCCTTGACAACTTCAATCTTTTCTCCATTGATAAGAATGTTGCTTATTGGTCCAGTGTTTATCGGTCTCTTATACCACAGTAAAAACCTATCTCAAAGCAGTGTGAAGAAGAGGCGAGAATGAAACCCCCCCCCTCCCAATTGACCATATGTAGCCACACGTAGCCACATCCCTGCGTCCAGCGCCTGTCTCCCGAATCCAGCATACCCAAGAGAAAGGCTGAAGGAGATACTAAGGAAGATAAAGCCAAGGTGAAGGATGAACCTCAGAGGACATCTGCAAGGTTCTCTGCTAAACCTACTCCTCCAAAGCCAGAGCCTAAGCCTAAAAAAGCCCCTGAAAAGAAGGGAGAGAAGGTACCCAAAGGGGAAAGCGGAAAGCTGATGCTGACAAGGATGGAAATAAACCTACAGAAAATGGAGATGCCAAAACAGTCCAGGCACAGAAAGCTGAAGGTGCTGGGATGTCAAGCGAAGTGTGTTCATTTTTGATAACTGTGGACTTTCAGTGACTATACAGTTTGAAATACTTTTTTTTTTTCAAGTTTTATAAAAATGAAGAATTTTGTTTTACTTTTTACTTTTAAGCTATGTTGTTAGCTCACAAAACACTTCATTGATTTTGGGAAAAGGGCAAATATCACTAATACAGTGTCTCCAAAGCTGGACTGATGTGAAAGCAAACACCTTTCCCATCTAGTTTTGAGAGACTCCCTCTTGGTTCCCAGGAGGAGGGATTCCCTGATATTTACACACATTAGCTACTTTGGCACAACAAATGCCATGTGGTGTGGAAAAAGTACAATTTGTTTTTACATTGTCATATCCTCTTCACTCTCTCTGCCTTCAGCATAGACTTCACTCCCATAAACCCAGAGACCTGTTGGGACCTGACCTCAGAAAACTGGGTATTCATGTGTCAGGCAATCTGGACTTTCCAGGGGTTCCATCTCAGTGGCACCCCTCAAAAGAGCAGTGGTTCCTTTGTTGAGTTTATGGGTCTTCAGATTGTAATTCTGCCATTTTCATTTCATTTTCTGAAATTCAGCGTTGACTAGTGAAAAGTTGTTAAACAACACGCTAAATGTGAAATGTCAACCCTCACTCTAAACTTTCCTTGTTCAGAGCATCAGATGAAGACTTTGTTGGGTTTTATAGTGGCTTTCTGATTTTGGTAGTCCATTAAAGAAGGGAGTTTGAAAGTTGTTGTATACTGTTTGCAATTGTCTGCCTGTGTTCTGCCTGAATTCAAGGATTATTTATGAAAAGTATCTCTAATAAAGTTGGATACAGTTTGGCTTGGGAGGGAAAAAAAAACTATCTCAGAATTTCCTTCAAATTAACTTTTCTATTTATTTTCTTAGCCAGAAAGTGACTAGTTTTCATTAAATATCAGTACTTGAACATCCTCATTTAAATGTCAGCCAAAAAGAAATGCCACAATTGATAATGATAAATATAAATGTAAGGAAGAGAAAGAAAATACGAGAAGATTATGCCATGAAATTGGCTTAATAACTATCAAAAAGTCAAGAAAAGAAGAAGTCAATAGTAAAAAAAAAAAAAAAAATGCTTCCAAGTCATCAAGTAAATTGAGGGCTGATGAGTGTCCAATAGATTTAGTAAAAGGTATCTTTGTTAATCTTGTACAGGGAGTTTCAGTAGCGTAGAAGAGATAGAATTTAGTAAAATAATGGAAGGTGGTGTCTTAGTTATTTAGAGCTGCTATAACAACAATGGAACCGACTCCATGGCACATAACAACAACAACAACATAGCAACAATACCACAAGAGGTTCTCTCAGAGGTTAGGAAGCTAGAAGTCTGAATTCAGAGCACTGCTTTGAAGAAAAGTCCTTATTTCCTGTCAGTTCCTGTAAGTCCAGCATTCCTTGGAGAGCTCTAGGTGTCTTGGAGCATTAATCTTTCCTTGGATTAGGAGCTTGACAGTACAAGGACACCAGGTCCAAAGGACACTTTCCAATCCTAACTCTTCTTCCTTGGTGATAGTAGATCCTTTGTCTGTTTACTTCTTGTGATAAAATGATGGAAGCAGGAGAAGACACGGGGAGGAGTGCAAGTGCTAAAGAAACAAATGCTTGTTGTTCAGTTTTGTTTGTTGCTTTTGAGTTGACTATGACTCATGGCAATCCTGTGCACAACAAAGTGAACAGAACATTGTCCAGTCCTGCTCCATCCTCACAATTGTTGTTACCTTTGAGTCCATTACTGATGCCTTTGTGTTAATCTATCTCATTGATGACCTTCCTCTTTTTCACTGACCTGAAGCTTTGCCAAACATAGTGTTCTTCTCCAGTAACTGATCCCCCTGATAACATTTCCAAAACATGAGAGAGAAGTCTCACCATCTTCAATTCAAGTGAGCATTCTGGCTGCACTTCCTCAAAGACAGATTCCTTTGGTCTTCTGGATGTCCATGGGATTTTTAATATTAGTCTCCAGCACTATAATTAAAAGTCTTCTACAGTCTTCCATATTCACTCTCCAACTTTCACATGCATATGAGGTGATTAAAAATACCATGGCTTGGATGAGGTGCACCTTTGTCCTCAAATTTATATCTTCATTCTTTGATAATTTAAAGAGGACTTTTACAGTCAATTTGCCTAGTGTAATATGTCCTTTGATTTCTTAACTGTTGCATCCGTGAGTGTTGATTATAGATCCAAGCAAAATGAAGTCCTTGACAACTTCAAACATTTCTCCATTTATCATGTTATTTATTGGTCCAGTTGTGAGGATTTTTGTTTTCTTCACATTGATGTGCAATCCATGCTTCAGGGTACAGACTTTGATTAATAAGAATTTTAATTCCTCTTCTCTTCCAGGAAGAAAGGTTGTATCATCTGTATATCACAGGTTGCTAATGACTTCCACCAATTCTGATACCACATTCTTCTTTATCTAATCCAGCTTCTTGGCTTATTTGCTCAGCAAATAGATTTAGAATTTTCAGATGTTAAACTATTCAGTATCCCGTTCTGTTCAAACAACTGTCTCTTATTCTATGTACAGGTTCTTCATGAACAAAATTAAGTGTTATGGAATATCCATTCTTCATTATGCTGTCCTTAGTTTGTCATGATCCATACAGTCAAGGTCCTTTGCATAATCAATAAAAATCACAAGTAAACATCTTTATAGTGTTCTCTGCTTTCAGCCTAGATTCAGCTAGTGTCAGCAAAGATATTACTAGTTCCATGTCCTCTTCTGAATCTGGCTTGAATTCCTGGCAGTTCCCTGTCAATGTATGATTGCAATTGTTTTTTAATTAACTTCATAAAAATTTTGCTTATATGTGATATTAATGACATTATTCCATGATTTCTGCATTCCATTGGTTCACCTTTCTTAGGAATAGCCACAAATATGCATCTCTTCCAATCTGTTAATGAGGTAGCTCTCTTCCAAATTTCTTGGCATAGATGAATGAGCACCTCCAGTGTTGCATCAGTTGGTTGAACTATTTCAATTTGTTTTCCATCTATTTCAGTTCCTTGTTCTTTGCCAATGCCTTCAATGAACCTTGGACTTCTTCATTCAGTATTATTGACTCTTGGTCATATGCTACTTCTTGAAATGGTTGATCATTGGCCATTTGCTTTTGGTACGGTGACTCTGTATATTCCTTATATCTTCTTTTGATGCTTTCTGAATCGTCAGTATTTTGCCCATAGAATCCTTCAATATTTCAAGTTGAGGGTTCAAATTTTTCTTTAGTTCCCTCAAATTGAGAAATTCTGAGTGTGTTTTTCCCTATTGGTTTCCTAACTTCAGGTCAATAAAGGTAAATATTGTTATATACACAGTCCTGCAGTAACGGTGATCTATGGGAAGATAGATGCATGGATAAATTCTCAAGCTGAGCAGCTATAGGAGGAAGAGTGGGACTATACTCACAAACATATATAGGTTTGACAGAGGATGTTTCCCTTTGCTGCAAATATATATCCATGAATGTGGCGGAGGGAGACAAGTTATGAAAACATTTTAGAAATTGCTGGGGACAGCATACACAGACCCTGGATTGATTAGTGGCAGCCCCTCCCCATTGAACCCCCTCTGAATATAATCAGTTTAACCCAGATGCTCTTCTTCCTCCTGAAAGTATATGTTGTTGTTGTTGTTGTTGTTAAGTGCCGTGGAGTCGGTTCCGACTCATAGCGACCCTGCACAGGGTTTCCGAGGCTGTAAATCTTTACGAGAGC
>NW_006408550.1:2846277-2850566 GCF_000296735.1 Chrysochloris asiatica
TTCAGTTCCGTATCCTGTCTTAATCACATCCTCCCTTTGTGACATCCTCCCTTTGTGAATTACATCCTTCCTTTGTAATAAATCCCTCCCTAAAAAAGAGAATAAAAGGCTGAGGTAGAGTGAGTTCTGCATGTAATGCTGTGCAATGCTAGGCAATGCTAGGCAATATGTTTGCAGATCTACCCGCCAGCTTGCATCATATCTGTGTGTCTGTCTTTTTTGTATATATTTCATCTCTCTCTGTCTCTATCCCTTTTGCCGGCAGATCTCCCTTCTTCGTGACACCCACACTTCTTTGTTGAGACTAGAACCTGACATAGGACCTCGACAAGATTACCAAACACCTTGGGGTAATGATTTGCTGGAGATGGGAATTTAGGACAATAAGGTCAGGGGACACCATGGTCCCTGAGATTTATAGTCTGCAAAGACAATGTTCTAAATCTTATTTGATGAGTAGTGACTAGGATCTTAAAAGTTTATGAGTGACCATTTAAGGTGTAACTATAGGTCTCTCCCTGTCAGGAACAAAGAATAGTGGCAATTAGTCCGATGGAATAATGGAGCTCATAAACATCCATCTCTATGACAAAACTAAATGGTGCCTGTCTACCACTACCAACTGTTCTGAAAGGGGTCACATTTGAAAATCTTGGATCTAGTGGGGAAAAAATGTGGAACAAAACTCAAAATCATAAAAAAAGACCAGGTGTACTAGTCAGATAGAGACCACTGGAACCCTGAGACTATGGTCCTAGGTCATCCTTCAGGCCTGGAACTTAACTCACCCCTTGGCCCATTTTCATCCAAGCAATAAATAAGTATATAGGGAATATAGGGAAGACAACAGCAATAGTGAGGCATGCACACCATAGAATGGTCGGTCTTTTGAGTTAAAAAAAAGGCAGCATTTGCACTAGGACAAAGTTCACAAGGGTTGGGGAAAAGGGAAGAGTGGGCATAACAAATCCATGGAGGAAGTGGGATAAATTATATAATATTAAGGGGATTGCAAACATGGAGATGAAATGAATTGTATGGTTTGCTGAATCAGTAAAATTGATGACCTGCTTTGTAAGTCTTCACTCAATTCACAATCATAAATTTTTGTTTTTATTTTATTTTTTTCTTTTAAAGGTGTGACATGTTAAATCCCTGGGAAACTTGCTCACATTGAATCAGGGCTGAGATGGGATGAAGGGTATTGCATTCTAAGTACTGGACTGCTAACTACAAGGTTGGTTGTTCAAACTCATAAGCTGCTGCTCAGGAACAATATACAGGGTCACTATGAATCAGAACTGACTCAACAACACTTAACAGCAATAAGCCCATATTTAATCGTCTCATTTGCTTATCATATCAGATCACATCATGGACCATCATCACATAATTGCCACATTATAACATTACCTAACTGCCAAAGTACTGAGAATCAGGGTACAGCCAAGCTCACACAGATTTTGGTGGGACACAATTGAATCATTGACAGTGAGTTATCTGAAATTGGGTCAAAAGTTGTAATACTGGGAGGGCGGGACTTGATGGTGGATAAGGGGAAGTTTGCTGTCAGCAATACCACAGAATACCAGATGAAGCAGGTTCAGGGTAGAGCTCTAAAACTCTGAACCACATAGGTAGGAATATTTCATAAGTTTGAAGGCTTATAGCTAGTGGAACTTGTAGCAGAAGTAAGAAATCAAGTACTTTGGAATCTGTTGGGCTCAGTGGCCCAGAGCTGACAACTTGGGTGAGACCAAACATCAAGACCAAGCGGGGGAGCAGACCCACCATGGAATAGTGCCACGGGAACCTCTGAGCAAAGGTGGACAATACACTTGATTGTTTTGCTTTGTTCTGATTTATTTATTTATTTATTTTGGTATCTGTTTGTTGGTACCCCCATTGTTTGCGCACCTCATTCTGGTAACTAGAGAGGGTGCCTGAGGCAGTGGACAGCCCCACTCCCACCACTGGTGGGTTTTTCTGCCACACATGTGAACAGATACTCTCAGCCCAAAAGTTAGCCCTGAACTGGTTTTTTAATAGGTAAAAGGCCAGAAAAGGGGGTGTGGAGAGGGAAAGAGAGTTTAAAAACAAAACAGGCTAAAAATTAAATTAAATCCTGAGGTACAGTATAACAACCAACAGTGGCATCTTGAAATCTCTATGGTAGCTTTGAAGGCAAGGAGCTGAAAGAGGACATTAAAATCATACTCCTATTAGGCTACAGATTTTTTTTTCATCTTCTTCTTCTCTCCCTTCTCTCCCTTTTCTGTGATTATAGACTACAATATCCAATCTAGTTTTTGTTGGGTTTGTTTTTCTTGTTTTTTTGATGTTGGTGCTTTGCTGTTTTGTGTTTCCCCTTTTACCTTTGGGGAACTCTTTCTCTCCCTATATTATCCAAGAAGAGACAGCAACTGATGCCATACAGTCAAGCTACAATCACACTCTATATAATACCAAAATCCAGGCAAGAACTAATACCAACTGCCATATACCAGGGAGTCAGACACCACCTGTGAAAGTTACTCTGAGTTAAGCAATAAGAAGAGTGAAATGGGAAAGCCTCATCTTTCTCCTGCGGAGCAGCTGGTAGTTTCAAACCGCTGACCTTAAGGTTCGCAGCCCGATTTGTAACCACTATGCTACCAGACCTCCAACATAGATGCAAAAATACGCAGCAACATTGTAGCCAACAGAATCCAGCAGCACAACATAAAAGTAATATATCATAATAAAGTGGGATTCAAATCAGGGATGCAAGGATGGTTCAGCATTAGAAAAACAATCAATGTAATCCAACATATAAATAAGAAAAAAGAAAAGAACCACATGATCATATTGATTGATGCAGAAAAGGCTTTTGGCAAATTCCAACATCCATTCCTGATAAAAACACTCAACAAAGTAGGAATTAAAAGGAAATTCCTCAACGTAATTAAGAGCATATATACAAAAGCAACAGCCTACATTACTCTCAATGGAGAAAAACTGAAAGCCTTCCCTCTGTGAGCAGGAACCAGACACGGATGGCCTTTGTCACCACTCCTATTCAATATTGTGTTGGAAGTCTTAGCAAGAGCTATACGGCAAGACAGGGAAATTAAAGACATCCAAATTGGCAAAGAGGAAGTAAAACTCTCTCTGTTTGCCGATGATATGATCCTATACATAGAAAACCACAAAGACTCAGTAAAAAAGCTACTAGAGCTCATTGGAAGATTCAGTAAATTGGTAGGATATAAGAGCAACATAAAAAATCAGTTATATTCCTCTACACCAAAAATGACAGAGCTGAAAAGGACATTAGGAAAGTAAGACCATTTACAATTGCCCAAATGATGAAATATCTTGGAATAAATATAACCAGAGAAACAAAGGACCTATACAAAGAAAACTACAAAACACTAATACAAGAAACCAAAAGAGACCTATAAAAATTGAAGAATATACCATGCTCCTGATAGAAAGACTTAACATTGTGAAAATGTCAACACTGTCCAAAGCAATTTACACATATAATGCAATCCCAATCCAGATTCCAATGACATTCTTCAAAGAGAAGGAAAAAACAATTACAAACTTTATATAGAAAGGAAAGCGACCCAGGATAATTAAGCACTGCTTAAGAAGAAGAAGAATGTTGGAAAATCTCACTCCCAGACTAGAGAATTTATTATATGGCTACAGTGGTCAAAACAGCTTGGTACTGATACAATGAAAGATACATTGATCAATGGAACAGAATCAAGGATCCAGAAATTAATCAGTCCACATGCAGCCAAGATTTTTGACTAAATACCTAAATATATCACATGGGGAGGGGATGGTCTCTAAACCAGATGGTGATGGCAGAACTGGAAACTGATATGCAAAAGATTGAAACAAGACCTTTATCTCACACTTATACAAAAACTCAGCATGGATTAAAGGCCTAAATGTGAATCCCCAAATTATGAAGGTCATCAATGAAAAAATAGGAACAAATGTGAGGGCATTAATTCAGGGAATACACAGACTACCAAATACTTTGAAAATTACACAAACTAAAGTAGACAAAATAGATGATTGGGACATACTAACAATTAAAAAGCTTATGTGCATCAAAAGACTTCACCAGAAGAGTAAAACAAGTAAAAAAGAGTAAAAAAAACCTCACAGAATGGGAAAAAAATCTTTTGCAATAATCCCAGAAAAGGGACTCATTTCTAAAATATATAGAAAACTACAACACCTCTACAAGAATAAGACAAACAACCCAATTTAAATATGGGCACAGGACA
>NW_006408550.1:2853146-2857058 GCF_000296735.1 Chrysochloris asiatica
AAAACATTTTAAAAAGTTGTAATGTTAGATGAGGATCATGTGGCTTGTAACACATGTGCTAAATTGAGGTTGAAGTTGTTGTTAAATGCCATTGGTTCCTACACATAGCGATCCTGTTTAGGGTTTCCAAGGAGCAGCTGGTGAGCTTGAACCACCAACACTGCATTTCAAATGGCTTTGCGGTCTGGTGCTTTAACCCACAGTGCCACACCAGGACTGCGTAGCTGGTAGATATTTGAGATAATATGCATTTTGTGCAATATTAATTAGGTTCGGCTTTCAGCATTCAACTAGTATTTCTCCAGGAGAAAATCATGCTTAAGCAAACATAAATTTCCTTTCATATTATTTCTAATATATCAGTCATGTTGGAACAAATTAACATTTTCAAAACAAGTGTTATAGCAGAACTGATTGCACAATGAATTGTATCATACTTTAATAAATATTTGTTCAGCTTGATGAATGCATGACACCATGTAATCCATGTCTCCATCAAGAAAAATATTTTCATCACTGTAGAAAGTTTCCTTCTAACTCACCCCAGTTGTCAAACCAAACCAACCATTACTCTGATTACTATTAACACTGGTTTGTTTTACCTGTTCTATAACTTTATCTAAATGAGATTATACAAAATGCACATTTTTGTATCAAGCTTTCTTTCTATGTTGTTGTTATTAGGTACCATCGAGTCAGTTCTGACTCATTGTGATTGAATGCACAACATAATGAAACACTGCCCGGTGTTTCATTACTTACACTGCCCGGTGTTTCACCATCCTTACAATTCTTAAGTTTGAGCCCATTGTTGCTGCCAATCCATCTCGTTGTGGGGGGGGAGGTTACTCTTTTTCGTGGACCCTCCACTTTAAAAGGCATAATGTCCTTCTCTAGGAACAGATCACTCCTGATGACATGTCTGAAATATGAGGAATGAAGTCAAACCCTCCTCGACTCTAAGAAGTGTTCTGGCTGTACTTCTTCCATCACAGCTTTGTTTGTTATTCTTCTTCAAGACCATAACTCAAATGCATCAGTGATTCTATTTATTGTTGTTGTTAAGTGTTGTCATGTTTGTTCTGACTCATAGCAGCCCTGTGTAGTGGCTGCTGGATTTGAACCGCTGACTTTGTTGTCGAGTGCTTGTTCTACTGCACCATCCTTATTCATTGCCCAACTTTCACATGCATATAAACATCTGAAAATACCATGGCTTGGGTCAGGCACACCTACTTTAGTCCTCAAACTAATATCTTTACTCTCGAGCACTTTAAAGAGAGCTTGTGCAACAGATTTGCCTAATGCTATGTGTCATTTGATTTCTTGACTGCTACTTTAATGTAGTCACAGCAACAGGCTCAGGTGTGGCAATGATTGTGAGGCCGGCCTAGGACGCAGCAGTGTTTCCTTCTGTTGTACACAGGATCACTATGAGTCAGTATTGACTTGATGGCATTTAACAACAGTAACAATAACTTCAATGAGCATTGAGAGCGTAGCTAAGTAAAATGAAGTCTTTGACAACTTCAGTCTTTTCTCTACTTTTCATGATATTATTTATTCATCCAGTGAAGAGAATTTTTGTTTTGTTCACATCAAGGTAAAATCTATACTGAAAGCCATGGCCTTTGATCTTCGTCAGTAAGTCCTCTTCACCTTGCAAGCAAGGTTGTATCATCGGCATATTGTAGGTTGTTAATGAGTCTTCCTCTAATTCTGATGCCACATTTTCTTCATATCATCCAGTTTCTTGGATTTTTGCTAAAATTGAATAAGTATGGTGAAAAATACAACCTTGTCGCACACCTTTTCTGATTTTAAACAATTCAGTTTTCCTGGGTTATGTTCAAACAATTGCCTCTTGGCCAATTACAGGCTCCTCATTAGCATAATTAAGTGTTCTAGAATACCCATTCTTCACAATGTTGTTCACAGCTTGTCGTAATCCATACAGTTGAAAGCCTTTGCATACTCAATACATTTGAACATCTTTCTGATATTCTCTACTTTCAGCCAAGTTCCATCAAACATCAGCAATGATATCCCTTGTTCCATGTCCTTGTCTGAATCCGGCTTGAACCTCTGCAGTTCCCTGTTGATGTAATTTTACAGCCATTTTTAAATTATCTTCAGCAAAATTTTACTTGTGTGTAATATTAATGATATTCAGATGAATTCATGTTGCTGTATGCATCATCTATTCACTCCTTTTTTAAAAACTGAGATAAAATTCACCTAAAATAGAAGTTTACATTTTACCCATTTCCATTTTTAAAGTGTACTATGTAGAGGCTTATTTGCATTCACAATTTTGTTCAACCATCACCTCTCTCTAATTCCAGAACATTTTCATCATCTCAAAAACAAATCCCATACTCACTAGGCAATCAGTCCTTATCTCCCCTGTCCTCCCAGGCTCGGAAAACCACTATTCTGCTTTCTATCTCTTTGGCTTTTACATTTTCTGGATATTTCATATAACGGTAACCATACAAGAAGTCTCTGACTTTTTTAACTTAGCATCTTGTTTTCAAAGTGTATCACCATATACACAATTTACTAGCACTTCGTATACCTTTCTGTGACAGAATAATATTCCATTTTATGGGATACCATATTTTGTTCATCTAATCATCTGTTGATGAAAATGTGCATTTTTTTCTACTTTTTGATCATTGTGAATAATTGAAAGAAATCCAAAGAGGATTATGCTTTTCAATTTCAGTATTTATTGTGCAAAAAGACATTAAAGAGGCAGCATGCAATCCAAGCAAGTGGAGTGGCGCCACCAAATTCCTTCCCTGGTAACTATATTCAGCATCTCAGCATTAAGCCATCATAGCTTTGAACTGCATTTGCTAATACTATTAGCATTATTTTAGGGCTCATGTGTTATTATGATTTGGTAATGTTTTTTAGATCTTGTTGTTGTTGCGTTAGGTGCCATCGAGTCGGTACTGACTCATAGCGACTTAATGTACAACAGAACGAAACATTGCCTGATCCTGTGCCAACCTCACTACTGTTGCCACGCTTGAGTCCATCAATGCTGCCATTTGGCCAATCCATCTCGTTGGAGGTCTTCCTCTTTTTTTCTGACCCTCCACACCCAAACATGATATTCTTCTTTATATCTTGTAATAGTGAAAAAAATTCCAATATAAATTAGTGGTAATTACTTCTTCACTTTACACCATTTTACTTATAAAAAGTTTAATAGGGACACATTACTTTTAGGTAGTGGGAGAAACCTGTATCCTGGCCTATGGCTGACCCATTCTCTAGATCTTGGAAGAATGCCATTGAGCACTGTTAGAATTCTGACACCCTAACTGGGTTGTTTACCACCAGTTTTGTTTTGCTTTGTTTTGTTTTATTTTGAGAGGCAGAATGGGAAATATCTCTATTATACATTTTCAATCAGTTTACATCATTACACTGTAAAAGAGATATTAATTTGATGTGTTTCAGGGGTACAATGTTAAATTATTCAAAAACAGCGTGGTTTGTATTTATCTTATTCAAAACCAATGTAAAGACTTCTAGCAATAAAACAGCATTTTTCATCAAACAGGAATTTTTTTCTTCATTGAATTACTTATCTTTTATACTTTTCAACAAAGCCATTGGTAATTTTCACAAAGGTAACACATCAAAAGATATTTCTTTGGATTTCAGTGATAGGAAATAACATAAAGACTCCCTATAAGAAAAAAAATAATCAAAATTGTTATTATAAAACCATGTTTGGAATTTTTTTCTAAAAGAAATATCTTTTCCATTTATGTACAATCCATATATATATATATAGTTATGTTGTTAAGTGCCGTCGAGTCGGTTCCGACCCATAGCGACCCTGTACAGGGTTTCCGAGGCTGTAAATCTTTACAGGAGCAGAACACCTCATCT
>NW_006408550.1:2857267-2859832 GCF_000296735.1 Chrysochloris asiatica
AACTATTCCTTTAGAGATGTAGTAATTTTAGTTTACTTCAAATTACTTTTAAAAGAGCATTTTTACAAAGAAAAAATTCAATATAACTGAATTTAAGATATGTGGTGCTGTGGGCTAATGCATCAGACTGCAAAGTCGTTTGAACTGCAAGGTCGGTGATTCAAGCTCACCAGCTGCTCCTTGGAAATCCTATACAGGGTCGTTATGGGTCAGAATTGACTCGATGGCACTTAACAACACAATGAAATAAGAAATCTTTCCCACAACAACTGCAGAATTCCATTACTAGTGCATTTTGCTCCGATGAGAGCCTATAAATCCAAACCAAACAATAACAGAAACTTTCCTATGGAATATCCTGTTGTTCCAGAACTGCCTAGTACAGTACTAAATATTAACTTCAAGTCATTGTCTAAGGCTGCTTTGGATTTTATTGCGGAGTATTGTGTTTTGTGGTAATGTCATCTTTCTTTTGTTTTAATTTAAAAAAAAAATTCTGTAGATTAACATAGTTCAACCAAATAGAATTTATCTTCATCTTAATTATTCAATATAACACATGATCCTCACAGCCAAGATATCTACTTGAAGTTATTTAATAACTGTTGAAGAGACAATCTCAATGCATAAATCTATAATGCAATTGATCAACCTAATGATTAAAAGAAATACTATCTTGCGATTTCTCTCTCTCTCTCTCTTTTGGTTACTGATTTGTGGTGCCCCAAGACCATTTTAAAAATGATCAGTGTAGTCCTTATCTGTCATGGATACAAATTCATTCCTTGGGTGGCTGAGCAACATGAGGGAAATAAATTTTTCAGAAATGTATCCCCTGAAGGTTGATATCCATTATTGTTTCACGTTTGCAACTGAAATGGCTTTACTGCTACATAGAGAATATGATAAAATTTAAAGTCTGTGAAAAATGATTAGAAAACAAATATAATATATATATATATAATTTATTACCAGTAATACATTACTACCTATGAGAAGTTTATTTATTTAGATAATGTTTTTAGTATATTAAAGCAAATGTGAAATAATTCAGATCAGAATGTTAATCCCCAAAGGAATAAATATGAAAAATTAATGTATTCAAGGAATTAGGAATTAAAATATGCTCCCTTTTCAGATAGCAATTTTTGGGGGGTCAGGGGATGACAGGTGTGAGCTCAATAAATTTGATTTCATCATATGAGTCTGTTCTACTTGACTTTACTTCTTCTGCATTGTTACCAGTTTGAATTTATCATGGTTTCATGAGTCCTCTAAGAGATCATTTCATCTGAGAAACATAAAATTTGGTGGAACTTTCAATCAATCAATACAGATTGGCCTTTGCTCTACACAGTATGTATACCCACTTTTATATGAATCATATCAAATAACAAGTTACAATCATTAATATTTTCTTATATTGAAGAATAATTTCTCTATATTTATGTACATCTATCACAAAGAACTACAAGGTTGGTGGTTCAAGCTCACCAGTTGCTCCTTGGAAACCCTATACAGGGTCGCTATGGGTCAGAACTGACCCCATAGCACTTAACAACAACAAATACACAAGGACTGTGGTTGATCTGTATGATAAGCACTGGACTGTGAACCACAAGGTTGATAGTTCAAGCCCACAAGACACTCAATGAAGAAAGATGAGACTTCTGGTCCTGTAAATATGTACAGCCTAGGAAACTCTATATAATGTAGCTATGAGTTGGAAACAATTCAGTAGCATTTAACAACAACAACAATGTATATAATTAGCATTAACTTTATATTAAAATAATATATGTTGTTATGGTTGTTAAGTGACATTGAATTGGTTCCAACTCATAGCAACCCTGTTTAGGCTTTCCAAGGATTATCTGGTGAACTTGAAGTGTCAACCTTGTGGTTCAAATCCTTAGAGTCCAGCACATTAACCCACAGCACCACAGCAGGACTCCAAAATAATATACATAGATTTTTATGTAGCTATATCAGTAAGGATCTTAAAATAGACATTTTAATAATATCAAATAGCTGGAACTGCACTGATGTTCCATTAAATTGCTAAATATGCTTATCTCTGGATCCTAAGTTTTTGCCCAATGCTAATTTGAGTTGTTCTTATAAGTAGAGTTTGGAGGTTGTTTTTATTTTATCTAAGTGCTATGTTTTCTTTGTGCGGTTATGTTAGTAGAGCTAAATTATTTTAAATAGTGTAGTTATTACAATTATTTATCTTTACTATTGTAAACATGTTTCTCTGCTATTCATAAAGTTTTCAGTGACTAAATATTCGGAAGTAGTTCGATACTCCTTCTTCCACCTGAATTTAGAGATCATCTGAAGAAAAGATTTGATACATTAAACACTAAAGACTGAAAACCAGAGAAGAGTTGTGGGATGACATCAAGAATATTATACATGAAGAAAGTCATTAAGAAGACAAGAATGAAGGAAAAGGTCAATATGGATGTCAGAAGAGACTCTGAAACTTGCTCTTCAGCACAGAAATGCTAAAGCAAATGGAAGAAATGAGGAGGTTACAAAAGCTGAACAGAAAATTTCAAA
>NW_006408550.1:2861460-2868058 GCF_000296735.1 Chrysochloris asiatica
TGGACTCAAGTGTGGCAACAGTAGTGAGGTTGGCCCAGGATCGGGCAGTGTTTCATTCTGCTGTGCATAAGTCGCTATGAGTCGGTACAGACTCGATGGCATCTAACAACAACAACAATGTAAATGTGGCATCAAGACTGAAGGAAGAGTCATTAACCTCCTGATACATGCAGATGATATAACCTTGTGTACTGCCAGTGAAGAGGACTTAAAATACTTACCGATTAATATTAAAGTCCAAAACCTTCTGTATGGATTGCATCTCAATATAAAGAAAACAAAAATCCTTACCATTGGACTAATAAACAGCATTCTTATCAATGGAGAAAAGATTAAAGTTGTCAAATCATTTTTCTTGGATCAACCATCAAGACTCATGGAAGCAGCAGCCAAGAAATCAAATGACATTTTGCTTAGGCAAATCTGCTGCACAAGACCTTTTTAAAGTGTCGAAGAGCAAAGATGTTAGCTTGAGGACTAAGGTGCACCTGACCCAAGTCATGGTATTTTCAGTAACCTCATCTACATGAAAAAGCTGGACAGTGAATAAGGAAGACCATAGAAGAATTGATGCATTTGAATTATGGTGTTGGAGGAGAATATTGAAAAATACCATGAGCTGTCAAAAGAACCAACAGATCTGTGTTGGAAGAAGTATAGCCAGAGTGCTCCCTGGAGGCCAGGATGGCCAAACTTTGTCTCTCATACTTCAGACATATTGTCAGGAACAACCAGTCACTGGAGAGGGGTATCATGTTTGGTAAGTTGGAGGATCAGAGAAAAATAGGAAGCCCACCCAGTGAGATGGATTGGCAAAGTGGCAGCATCAATAGGCTCAAGTGTGGGAACAATTGTGAGGTTTGTCCAGGACCTGGCAGTGTTTGATTCTGTTGTGCATAGGGTCACTATGAGTCAGTACCGACTTGATAGCACCTAACAACGGCAACAACAATGTCCTCACACACAAAAACCTAAACATTTAGAAAAATAAATGTGTCTCTGGTACTTATTTCATCACTTGTCTGTTAGTGTGTCATACTTGTGACTTGCATTTTGCTGTGATGCTTGAAATTATACCACTGGTATTTTAAATAACAGCAGAATCACCTTTGGTGGGCAGATTTCAGTGGGGCTTCCAAACTGAGACAGACTAGGAAGAAGTAAAGACAAACTGAATGGTTACCCACTTAAAACATTATGAATAGCAGTGAAACATGTTCAGAAGGTGAGCCCCCCCAGTTAGGGAAGGCACTCAAAATATGACTGGGGAAGAGCTGCCTCCTAAAAGTAGAGTTGAACACAGTTATGTGAATTGAAAAAAGCTTTCGGGAACCCCATTTGCTGATGGGGTACAACTTGATATGAGAACAAACAGCTGCAAGAATCGATTAATAATAAGGACATGGAATGTATAAAGTATGAATAAAGGAAAATTGGAAACAGACAAAAGTGAAACAGAACACATAAAGATAATATCCTAGGCATTAGTGAGCTGAAATGGACAGCTATTGGCAATTGAGAATCAGATAATCACATTGCTGTGCTGGGAAAGAAAACTTGAAGGGGAATGATGTCACATTCATTGTTAAAAAGAATAACTGCCTATGCACAGGTGCATCATGAGCACAATTGAGTTTCCTGAATACTCATTCTCTGCAATGTTTTCCATAGCTTGTCATTACCAACAAAATCAAAAGCCTTTGTGTAAGAGTAGACAGGGATGGACATTGGCTACCCAAAATGGGGGTCTTCAAAGGCAAGAAGTGACTGGCTTACAAGCTTTCAAGAGGGAACCTAGATCCAGAGGGCATGGAGGAAGGTAGAATCTCCACTGAGTAGTATCCAATCTGTCTAGGCAGGGCTGATGAAATGAAATGCAGATGGGTCTCTTGTGATACAATAGTGAATAATTGTTATCAGAACTGATTATGAGGATTGGAAATGTAAAGGTAGATATTTTGTAGCAAGGAGGAGAGTGATTAACTTTGCAGTCTAGGAGTGGAGGTCTCTGGGACCATTAAGGGAGAAGAGTGGAGAGTGGGAGCCTACCCGGAGAAGCACTGATGGCGACAGATGGAGGCAGAGATGATGACATGGAGAAATGGAGTGGCTGAGGACTTTAGACCCAGAGAAGGAGAGGGGCTGTGTACTGATGACCGATGTGGGAGAGGGGAGGAGGCTGGGCAGGCTTGCAGGGTATACCCTGTAGTTGGTTAATGATGCATGGAGAGCATTGTAACCATGGCAATGAAATAATATACGATAGGACGATAAATGTAAAAGTAATCTTTTCCCATGTAAACTATCACATAATTCACAATAAAACATTAAAAAAATAAGCCTTTGTGTAGTCAAAAAAGCACAGGTAAACATCTTTCTAGTATTCTCTGCTTATAACTGAGATTCATCTATGTTAGCAATGATAGCACTCCTTTCACACCCTCTTCTGAATCTGGCTCCCTGGAAGCTCTCTGTCAATGTATGGTTGTAGCCATTTGTGTGTTATGTATAGCAAAATTTACTTGAGTGTGATATTAATGATAATTTCCCATGATTTCTGCATTCTGTTGGGTAACGTTCTTAGGAATGGCAGTCTTCCAAATTTCTTGGAATAGATTAGTGAATGCCTCCAATGCTGCATCAGTTTGCTGAAAATTTCAATAACTATTCCATCAATTCCTGGTGCCTTTTTCTTTGCCAATGTCTTCTACATACTTTTGACTTCTTGCAGTATCATTGGCTCTTGATCATATGTTACCTCTTGAAACAGTTGAACATTAACCATTTCCTTTTGGTACAGTGACTCTGTGTATTCCTTGCTTCTTCTCTTGATACTTTCTGCATCATTCAGTCTTTTACCCATAAAATCAGAATCCTTCAAGATTGCAAGTTGAGGTTTGAATTTTGTCTTCAGTTCCCTCTGCTTGAGAAATGCTGAATGTGTTCTTCCCTTTATACAGGACTTTATACACTTTGTATAATATTTGACCTTGTTTTCTGGAGCTGCTCTATGGAATTTTCTGTTCAGCAATTTTGCCTCTTCATTTCTTCCATTTGCTTTAGCATCTCTTCTCTGGAGAGCAAATTTCACAGTCTTCTGACATCAATTTTGGTCTTTGTCTTCTTTCTTGTTTTCTAAATGACCTCCTGCTTTCTTCCTGTATGTTGTTCTCAATGTTATTCCGTGACTCTTCTGGTCTTCGGTCTTTAGTGTCTAATACATCAAATTTGTTCTTCAGATGATCTCTAAATTCTGGGGAAATGAGTTCAAGGTCAAAATTTGGCTCCTGTGGACTTGTTTTAATTTTCTTCAGCTTCAGTCTGAACTTACATATGAGCAATTGGTGGTCTGTTTCACAGTCTGCCCCTGGCCTTGGTTTCACTGATGATATGGAGCTTTTCCATCATCTCTTTCCACAGATACAATCAGTTTTATTTCTGTGCATTCCATCTGGTGAGGTCCATGTGCATAATCGTCTTTTATTTTGTTTAAAAAAAGTATTTGCAATGAAGAAGTCATTGGTCTTGCAAAATTCTATCATGTGATCTCCAATATTGTCTTTATCATCAAGGCCATGTTTTCCAACTATTGATCCTTACTCTTTGTTTCCAGCCTTTGCATTCTAATCACCAGTAATTTGTAACACCCCTTGATTGTATGTTTGATCAATTTCAGACTGAAGAATTGGTAGAATTCTTCAATTTCATCACCACTGACTTAAGTGTTTGGTGCGCAAATTTGAATAATAGTGCCATTACCTGATCTGTCTCGTAGGTTTATGGATATTATGCTATCATAGACAGCATTACACTTCACAGCAGATCTTGAAATGTTCTTTTTGATGATGAACATTATGCCATTCCTTTTTAAACTGCCATTTCCAGTATAGTAAACCATGTGATTGTCAGATTCAGGATGGCTAATAACAGTCCACTAATGCCTAGGATATCTATGTTTATGCATTCCATTTCATTTTTGACAATTTCCAACTTTCCTAGATTCATACTTTGTAAATTCCATGTTCTAATTATTCATGGATGTTTACAGCTATTTCTCTTCATTTTTAGTTGTGTCCCATCAGCAAATCAAGGTCTCAAAGGCCATTCATGTCATCATGGTCAACTCTACTTTAAGAGGCAGCTCAAACCAAGTCATATTTTGAGTGCCTTCCATTCTTAGGGGCTAATTTTCTAATCCACACTTTACAATATTCTGGTGCTCTTCATTATATTTCAATATTCAATATTCTGGTACAGACAGTGCTCCACTGCTTTTCACAAGCTTTTCAGTGACTAACATTTCAGAACTAGTCTGTCTCTCCTTCTCCCTATTCTGCCTTTGTCTGGAAGTTCAGCTGAAACCTGTCTACCATGGGTGACCCTGGTGGTATTCAAAATACTGGTGGCATAGCTTCCAGAATCACAGCAACATGGAAAACCCCACAGTACAACACACTGACAGACAGCTCGTGGAGAAGAGGACATGGAACGAGGGATATTGTTGCTGATTTCAGATCAACCTTGGCTGAAAGCAGAGAATGCCAGAATGATGTGGTCTGTGTTTTATTGACTATGCAGACTCTCGCCTGTGTGGATCGTGAGAAGCTACGGGCAACATTACAGAGAGTGAGTATTCTGGAATACTTAATTGTGCTCATGAGGAACCTGTACGCAAATCTAAATGATTTTAAATTAGGAAAGGTGTGTTCCAGGGTAGTAATCCTTCACCATACTTATTCAATCTGTATGATGAGCAAATAATCTGAGAATTTGGATTTTATGAAAAAAACAACAAAACAAAACATGGCATCAGGATTGGAGGAAGACTCATTAACAACCTGTGACATGCAGATGATATAACAGTGCTTGCTGAAAACCAAGAGGACTTACCATACGTACTAATGAAAATCAAAGACCACAGCCTTCTTTATGGGTTGCATCTCATTGTACAGAAAACAGAAATCCTCACAATTGGACCAATAAACAACATATAAATGGAGAAGAGATTGAAGTTGTCCAAGACTTCATTTTATTCGAATCAACCATCAACCCTCATGGAAGCATCTGTCAATAAATCAAATGACATTTTGCATTAGGCAAATCTGCTGCACAGGATCTCTTTTAAATGTTCAAGAACAAAGATACAATTTTAGGACTAAGGTCACCTGACCCAACACATGCTTATTTTCAGTAACCTCATATGAATGTGAAAGTTGGACTGTGAATAAGGAAGACCATAGAAGAATTGAGGCATTTGAGTTATGGTGTTGGAGGGATTGGAGGAGAATATATTAAAGGAACCATAAGAACACATTACCAAACATAAGAACAGACTACCAAAAGAACAAACCAATCTGTGTTGAAAGACGTGCAGCCAGAATGCTCCTTAGAAGCTAGGATGGCCAGACTTCGTCTCTCATACTTTGGACATATTATCAGAAGGGACCAGTCCCTGAAGAATGATACCGTGTTTGGTAAAATGGAGGGTTGGAGAAAAAGAGGAAGACCCCCAACGAGACGGGTTGGCACAGTGGCAACAGCAATGGGTTCAAATATAGCAACAATTGTGAGGTTGTGGCAGGACCAGGCAGTGTTTCCTTCTGTTGTGACACTATGAATTGGTATTGACAGACATATTACAACAATAACAACAACAAAAAACAACAGCTATTTCAAGCAGTGATATATGATCAAGAACCAATTGTATTAAAGAAACAAGTCCAAGCTGCACTGAAGGCATTGGCAAAGACCATATTTCCAGGAATTTACAGTATCTGAATTGAAATATTTCAACAAACTGATGTACCACTGGAGGCACTCAGTCATCTATGCCGAGATATTTGGAAGACAGCTACTTGGCCAATCAATTAGAACAAATCCATATTTATACCAATTCCAAAGTAAAGTGACCCAACAGAATGGGGAAATCTTCAAACAATATCATTAATTGAATATCACATGCAACTTAAATTTTTCTAAAGATAATTTTTAAATGATTGAAACAATACATCAAAAGGGAACTGCCAGAAATTCAATCCTGATGCATAAGAGAACATGGTACTAGGGATATCGTTGCTGACATCAGATGGATCGTGGCTGAAAGTCAAGAAACATCAGAAAGATGTTTGAGTGTTTTTATTGACTATGCACAGGATTTCAGCTGTGTGGACCATGACAAACTATTGGTAACATCATTAAGAATGGGTATTCAACACCAATTAATTGTGCTCTTGAAGAACCTGTGCATAGACCAAGAGGCAGTCATTAGAATAGAACAAGGAAGGGCATTCTGACTGGTTTAAAATCAGGAAAATGTGAACCAGAGTTGTATCCTTTCACTGTTCTAATTCAATCTGCATTCTGTGTAAATAATCTGAGAAAATGGATTATACGAAGATGAAAGTGGCATGAAAACTGGCAGATGACTCATCAACAACTTGTGATATTCATACGATACAACCTTGCTACCAAGAGGCAAAAAGGACTTGAAATATTTACTAATGAAGACCAAAGCCTACAGCCTTCAGTATGGATAGCATCTCATTAATGAAAACAAAAATCATCATTATTGGATCAGTAAATTACATCATGAAAAATG
>NW_006408550.1:2869184-2887300 GCF_000296735.1 Chrysochloris asiatica
CAAGACAGGGCAGTATTTCACTCTGTTGTACCTAGGGTCACTAGGAGTCATAACCAACTCGATGGTCCATAACAGCAGGAATTATAGTGTCAATGAAGTCAAAGCTGTAAACTTAATTTAACATGGGCATAGTTCCTTAGGGTGGAGACCATCTGCTTCATGGTACTATGCATCATTTTCAACTTTAACTTTGATGTATAAGGAAGAACATATTCACCTTTAATTGCATCCTCTAAATATTTAAAGGAGTCCTGGTGTGGCACTGTGAGATAAAACACTGGACAACGAAGTCAGTTTGAACCATAAGATCAGCTGTTCAAACTCACCAGCTGCTCTTTAGTACATTTCAAGTGTGTGTGTTAGTTTAATAACAGAAAATTTCCAGCATGGCTGTTTAAAATCTATTGTTTGAATCCATTTATTGCATTGTTTGCAAATATTCACTTCTTGTTAAAATTTCCTCGATAAAACTTTAAGTGTCTTCTTTTAGAAATAATAGTATACAATGGAATTTTCCTGCCACACAAGAAACCTAGCGAGTGGGCTACAAAACTAAAACTAGAGAAATACTTCTTTTTTTCTGACTTAGAAATTAGGAGAGCTCAAAGACAGAAAAAAATGTCTGAAGGTAATCAGAACATTCAAATAAACAACTGTTCTCAGTAGAAAATACCAGAAGGCGTTTTTATAGCTAAAGGAAAAGAGATTAAATTATAGCAAATATTAAACTGGAAAGTGTTGAAAATTGCATCTTATTTGGCATATCTTTTTCCAACACGAATGGTTATCTAATTTCCTTTTATCTATTGCAGTAAAAATGCTTTATTTAATCTTCTTAAGTCTCCTTTAAGAACATTAAACCATGAGCTAAAAAAGTAGTAATCAAGGTCTATCTCATTAATAATAAAATTACGACTCGGGGCAATTTTCTCAAACTCTTTTAGCTTCAATTTTATTTTTCTACTATTTGATCAAATATACCTACTTCTTACTCCTGGTTCAAAGACTTAGTTGTTCTGGGAAAATCAGTGTTAATGCAAAAATGGAAGATGACCACATCAGATCATAAAATGTAGGATGAATACATCATTACATAGCTGCCAAATCACATCACTACAAACCAAATTACATTACATAACTGCTAAACTACACCATCATGTAACTGCCAAACCATTGAGGATCACACATAGCCCTGCCCTGTTGACTCAACCTTAACCATTACAATCACATTATTCTTATCTCAGCCCTTGGATTCCGTTAATGCCCAATGTATGTCGCAAATGCCAAGAATAGTCAGATAATAGCTTTTTTTCTTTTTTTGTAAATATTGGATAATGAGATAGTTCATAAGTGAGGAGTAGGTACAATAATAATAATACTTGACCTTCTTTCCTTAGGGTTATTACGAGATCAAACCATTATTGGCACGGAAGTGCATTTTAAAACTAAAGGCTGTGCTGATGTTAGTATCAGCTCAGGACTGCATCCTACACTTGCAATGAGGTTGGACATGTGTGACCAAAGAGTAGGAAGATGAACAGATCCAATCCTGCTTAAACATGTAATCTGTAGAAATAACAGGATGATGTCACCACATTCAGGACCATATATTCAGTGAAGTGTTACTGTTCTTACCACTGAACTTGGTCTGTACCTCAAGCTGTGTGGCCCCTAAAGGGCTTTAAGGAAAAGAAATTCTGGCACAAAGAAATTCTCATCTTAGAAGCTCTTCTGCTTCAAGGAAATGGGGCCTTAGGGTGCTTCTTAACAGACTTAAAAGTCAATTATAGCTTTGATTTTCCAATATTCAGTGTCTGACTCCACCACTTAGTTGTATGAACTTGAACAGGTTAATTCACTCTCTACACTTCTATTTCTCCTCTGAGGATGGTAATGCCAACTGTAACTGTTAAGTTGCAAGTGTAGAACTCAATAGGGCACAACCCATTATGAGATTTTATTTTCCTTCCCTTCCCCTTCAAATAGAAGGACCCCTGGTGGTGTTGTAGGATAAGCACTAGAGTGCTAATGGCAAAGTCTGCAGTTCAAGCCCACCACCAGCACCAAGATATGACTTTCTGCTCCTGGTGTAGTGCTATAGGATATTCACTGGACTGCTAACCACAAGGTTGGTGGTTGAAACCCACAAGTTGTTCCTAGTTGGAAACCCTATAGAGGGTCGCTACAAGTCAGAAATGACTCATTGGCACCTGACAACAACAAAGATTTATAGCCTCAGAAACCCTATACAGGGATGCTATGAGTTCGAATTGACTCAGTGGCAATTGGTTTTGGTTTTTGTACCTTCAGATAATCTAGTTTGGGTTTTCCCTTCAAATAACCTAGTAAATTGGTCTTCTTTGCCATGAAATCTCAAAGAAGGTTTTGATCATTCTTACATTAACAACAAACAGGTACAAGGGAACAAACAAAAGTCAATCCAGTCACTTATAGTAAAAAAAACAGAAAACAAAACCACCCACTGGTGTGGTGCTGTGGGTTAATGCGCTGGACTGCAAAGTCAGTTTGAACCACAAGTTGGTGGTTCAAGCTCATCAGTCTCTCCTTGGAAACCCTATACAGGGACGCTATGGAACTAACTTGATGGCACTTAACAACAACCATCAAAATGTTAGTACTATTTAACATTAAATATCAGAATTTCAATCTTCATTTAAAATGAAAATACCTACCCTCCCTTCAGGATAGAAATCAGCAATCGAAAAGAGCATGTGATCAGCTTCTCCACTTCCCTTATTCCTGCTAATCCTCCTTTTCCGATTCCCCATCATCCCACTCATCAGTTTGTCTTTGAATCCACCAGGATTGAGGTAGGTAAAGGGAGAAGAGTAAATGAGAGATGTGAAACGTCTATTGTAAAATGGCATTTGTGTTCTCCAGATGTTGACAGCTGACTCTTACCCTGAGCATGTTGGTTTCTTAGAGATTCTCCTTTTATGAGTCTGTCACTGCACTCCACTTGGTCACCAGCAATGCATCTTTTCTAGCTGGTCACTACAGAATCTTGTCTAGTCTAAATTCCTTGTTAGGCCCTTCTGTTAGCCCTTTTTCCTTCTCCTTTATGACTTCGTTTTTCTTCAAAGCGTTTATACATATGGCATATTTGTTCATGGTCTGTCTTCCCTCCATAAAATATAAGCTTTTAAAGAAAGCAAAGAATTTTATTCCAGTGCATAGAAGAGAGCCTAACACATAGGAGAAACTCAGTAAATATTTGTGGAATGAATGAATGAACAAATAAATGAATGGAAATTTATTGACAGGAAGATCCCTATGAGGGTTACTTTTATGTATCAACTTGATATGTTGCTCAGTGCTGGCAGGCATTTTGTAGACATAATTAATATCTAAACTTTAAGTAAAGAAGACAGTCATTGATAATTTTGGTAGAAATTAGGAGCAAAAACAAGGAAGAGAGTTTTGCTCAGGAAGAAGCTTCAGCTTCCACCCCACAGTTTCCAGCTGGCCCACTTACATTTTGAATTTGTATTTGATTTTTGCCTGGCAAGCCAATTTCTTGAAATAAATTTCTCTATCCCGCTGCCTCTCCCCTCACCCGGACCTCCAGTCAACCCCAATCCCTAGTCTTGGGAACTGATTGCCTCTTTACAGCCCTATTCACTGTAATCCAAAAAAGCCTTCCTTGCCTCCCATCAAAATATACACAATTAATTCCCCTAAAACACTAACATCTAATAAGTAGAAGTTAATCTATTTTCCCTCTTTAATTTGGGGAAGCTAAGCAACTACCAACTCTTGAATTTAGACCTTTCTAGAGATCGGTCTGCCATCTGTCTCAGCATTTCATGAGGTAAAAAGTTAATTTAATTGAGTCTTGAAATACCCTCTCACTGACTTAAAATGAAGACTAAAAAGAAAAATAATAATATCTGAATCTCTTGCTCTCTCTCTACTTTAACCTGGTACTGATGTGGAACTATAGGATGAATCCTGGACTGCTAACCACAAGGTCAGCAGTTCAAATCTAGCAGCTGCTCCTTGGGAACCCTATACATAGTCACTATGGTTAGAACTGACTCTGGCACTTAAAAACAACAGTGACATGAATGTTGAGGTAAGATTTTCAAACCAGAATTGCCTGCACTGCCTTTGTCCATCCTGTGTAGGTGGCTGAGCATCTTCCCTCAGACCTGTGCTTTGCTTTCTGTCATTGAGGGCTTAAGTCCAATGGAACATAGGATTAATTTTGGAATTATGTTACAGGTACCTTGAAAACCCATTGTAAATATATAATATAGTAAAATAGATCAATCATTTTCACAAGACACATCTATATTCTTTCTTGATTTTCTTCTTTGAACTAATTTCTTACTGCATCTACTAAAATAGTGATTGAATCCTTGGCCATATGAAATTTCCTTGGGAGCTTTTGAGCATAGAGAAATAAGCAAAATGCCTAGAATAGTCCACTAAAAATCCATGGAAGGAAAAAATAAACAAGGGTGAAAGACAGGATAATCGTAAATATTTCACATGTCAGTTAGGGCTGTATTATTTTTTCCATACAGAAATGTATCATCTCCTGTTACTCATTTTTTAATTTCATTTTGGAGGCAAAAGCTAAGCAATTTTATATTGTCAGAGTCACATAAATTACTGACTTAATTTAATAGCAAAGGCTATTTTCTGGTTTCCAGTGATTAGACTTGAAATACATTTTATATCAAAGTATGAGATTAAATACTTTCACCTCTAAATGTGGTATGTATGTACTTCTTGTATCCTTCTTAAATTAACTATTCATGTTTAGTAGAGGGTGAAATTCATCAGGGATAAACCATTCCAGGTGAGCTCATTCTCCTGTTACCTTGATGTATGGAATTATTCCCCGAGGTCCAAATCTAATCAAATGTGACCACAATCCATCTAATACTTTCTTCCAGATCTGTTCAGCCTTAACAGTATTACCAACTAATGAATTCTTCTACAAAGAAACCTATAGTAAAATCCTTCCATAACCAAGTAATTCTTGAGAGAATTACATTTTATATTGATGTTAGAAGTAGCTTTATTTGAGATACCAATACTTTGGAAACTTGGCAGATTTTTATTTTTTATAATAATAGTGTGCAATGGGAGATGGTTTAACATTTTGCTGTTTCCCCCCAAAATTCTATGGAAAATGTACAAGTTGAAATAATATACATTAAAGGGAAAATATTTTGTTAGATGATGTCATTAGTGTAGCGACCCTCTGCACAACAGAATGAAATAATGCCCAATCCTGTGCCATCCTCACAATTGTTGTTATGTTTGAGCCCACTGTTGCTGCCATTGTGTCAATTCATTTCATTGAGGGTCTTAACAAAAAATGTTGTTGTTGTTGGTAAGTGCCATGGAGTTGGTTCCAACTCATAGCCACCCTGTAAAGGGCTTCCAAGGAGTGGCTGGTGAGCTTGAACTGCCGACCTTTTGTTTCAAACTAACTTTGCAGTCTACCACATGAGGACTCCACTAATAATAAAAAATAACATGACTTAATAAAGTATTTGAGTGTGTTCTTTGGGAAATCTATTCAAAACATAGCCTTACTAATAAGAATTGTCAACACATATGAATCCTATAGCTGAAATGGCTTTTTAACAGAGGTTTTCTGAGGGGTGTAGCATTTCCTTGTGTCTTGAGCCCTTGCTTAAAGGCTAAGTTAAACACTTTAAGAAGGAGTCAAGCAAGTGTTTATGAAAATAGTTATTAAAATTCTTACTCCCACCAAAAATAAAGTAGCAAAAGAAGCTTTTTATAAATGTCTCAATAATTTTTCTATATCATTGAATTACAATAATCTGAAATTGCATATTTTTTGGAGCCCCATTGGATTCGTTGTATAAAGGTTTAGTTAGGTCAGGACCTAAACATACCCCAAGCCAGCTATGATCTAGGGTACACGATCTAAGTAATACTCATACCTTCCCACCAGACATCTTCTGTAGCAACTCTTCTTCAATGGTGCAATGGCGGCTCTTTGACCACACAGTATGTTGTGGTGATTAAAAAATCATGATCTTGGTGATGGTGGTGGTTATGTACCATGGAGTTAATTCCAACTCATAGCGACCCTGTGCAGGGTTTCCGAGGCTTAAATCTTTATGGGAGCAGAAAGCCTCCTCTTTTTCCCCCCGGAACAGCTGGTAGTTTTGAACTGCTGACCTTGAGGTTAGCAGCTCAATTCGCTTAGTTCAAGTTCTATCTCAGCAATGTATGACCAATGTGGTCCTGGGAAAATGTTTTAAGGTGTCAGTTTCCTTGTGTGATGAGAAAAGGAAATCAGATATTTCATTTGAAGTGTTTCTTACACAGCATGGTACAAAGTAAGCATTAGAATTAATATTTGGTACTTTAAAAATAATCGTCACACAACAATAAATCATAGCTCAGAAAAGCACAGATTTTGAGGATCAGCATACATAAAAGAGAAGCCCAATAGCAGAAAAATTGAAAGTAGACAGTACTCAATGATTCAGAAAGACAAGAGGCATCAGAAATAACTGCTAGCAGGAAACAGGCTAGTTTTATAAAAATATAATCCAATTTATGTAACTACAGATTGCAAGAAAATTATATACTGCACACATACACACACATATTTTACTACAGTAGGTTTAACTGAGGATCCCAGAAAGATTATGTCTAAATTATAGCTCCAGTATCTGTTTATGTTACTTTATTTAGGGAAAGGGTGTTTTCAAATGTTAATTTAAATTAAGGATTCAAGATGAGATCATTCCTGATGACCTAGACAGATTCTAAATCCAGTAACAGGTGTCCATATAAGCAAGACACAGAAAGAAATTAGACAGACAGAAGAGAGCACAAAGAGAAAAAAGATGTGAAGATAGAGTCAGGCCTTCTGGTGTTTTCCCAAGCCAAGCAAAGCCAAGTATTGGTTGGCAGTTGCTACCTGAAGCTGGAAGAAACAAGGAAGGACTCTCTCCTGGAGCCAAATGGAGTACTCATAACAACCTTTTTTTTTTGACACCCTCCCTCCCCAGCCAGAACTGTAAGAGAGAAACTTATGTTGCTTGAAGAGCTGAAGTTGTAGTAGTATGGTATGGCAACTCTAGGACATGAATATAAATTTTGGTTCCAGGAAGAGGTATTCTGCTATAACAATTGCCTAAAAACTGTAGAAGTGGCTTTGGAATTGAGTAACATGTACAGGCTTGACTAATTTCAAAGTCCTTTTTACGATGTATAAAGGAGAGATTTCCTTGAGGAGAATGTTGGCAGAATTAAGGATGTTAAAAATGATTCTGGATCTCAGAGGATACGAAGAGCATGTTGTTGGAAACAGGGAATGATAACCCTTGATATAAAGTGGCAGAAATTTAGCTGAATTGTGCTTTATTACTAGGTAGAAGGCAGAACTTGTAATCAATGAACTTGGATATTTAGGTGAGGAGAATTCCAAATAAAGTATTGAAGGTGAAGCCTGTTTTTTCCTCCTTGCTTATAGAAAAATATAATAAGAAAGAGATAAACTGAGGAATTAACTTTTAAACTGAAAAAGAAGCTAGTACTTGATAATTTGGGAGGTTCTTGGCCTATTCTGATTGCAAAGGATGCTCAAATTAAAGTATTTTAAGCCATCAAATTTCTGTTAGTTTTTAAATCAGTCATAGAAAATAAATACATCCCTGTTTCCTGATGTTCAGATATAAGAAACAGAATTAGCATACAAAAGTGAAATCTGCATGTATAATTGACTTTTTTCCATATGTGACAATAACTTAAAATACTTTTGCCAACAGGCAAATGCCATTTTTAAGTTTAAACTCCCTCCTTTTCTTCTTGGATCCTACTTGCTATTGTTAAGTGCTGTAGAGTCATTTCTGACCTAGAGTAACCCTGTATCAGGTTTCCGCAGAGAGGTTGGTGAGCTTGAACTGCCAACTTTGCGTTTCAAACAACTTTGCAGTTCAGCGTATTAAACCCTAGTGCCATACCAAGATTCCTACTTATGCACATCTAAAAACTAGAGGAAATCAAAGAGGAGTAGAAGATAGTATGGCATAGTGGAAATCGTATTAGGATTGGAATTAAACTAGCTTTGAAAACTATTTCCCTTCTAACCATCAATGTGACCTTGAGAAAATGAATTCATCCCTCTGAAACAACGTTCTTTACTGTAAAATAGAGTTAAGGTAAATCATGATATAGTAAATAATCTATATAAACTGACAGCACAAAACATGTTAATTGCCTTCCACACCTTCCTGTAAGCCAGTAAGAATGTTAAGCAACAGGAATCAGTAATTCTGAAATCATGTATTTAATGCTTACAACTGCTGAGCCTCTAAAATGGTTTGGAGTTCATTAAGGCGATGATTTAGAGAGATAGATCGGAAAATTGGATCTGTGACAAGCAAAGTTAAACCTGCAGTGCTGCTATAGATGCATATCTCTTTGAACCTAGGGAATTTATTTAAGGATTTCTTTTTTTTTTCTTTTTTTTTTAAATGGCTATTTGGTTAACCTAAGTCTCAGCAGGAGAAAGACAAAGCTATCTGCTTCCATAAAGATCTATAATCTTTATACAGAAACCCCATATAGAATCTCCGTGACTTGAAACTTACTTGATGGCAGTGGGTTTGGATTTTTATTTAATTTAAATATACATACATATACATATTCAGATATAAGAAAAGGTAAGATCAATAGTGAGAGAAAGGCTATAAATGCTGTGGTTTTTAGTTTTCTGTAATTTTATGAGTCCTGGTTGCTATGCATGTTCATAATTACTAAAACATATTGACAATTCCTATGACCCCCAAAATGATTTTAATGATAGATTAAGTATTTTTATTATCTTTACAGACTTATGATTCCATTTCTGAATACACTGATTGTGGGCACATGCAGAGCTTTTCATTTTTTCTGAGTTAAATCCTCATAACTATTAATGAAGCGTGGTAAACATGCCTTTAAAAACTGCATTTGTTTGTATTTATGGCTTTGCAAGTTTTATGTGTCTGCTCTTGTGCACATACCAAAATTCTGAAATTGAAAAACTGATTCCTTAGAGTTAACTCTTATAACCAAATGTCAAATAAATTTGAAATAGCTGTGTAGTCAAATTCCATTAGGGAAAGGAAGAAGCATCCACTTTGTACAATGTCTTTTCAATATTTATGGTTTCACTTAAAGACTTTCCTAAAAAGTTGAATCTTTCTTCTTCCCAAATGATTTTAACCATACGATTTCAACAATGGGATTAGGATGTCCAGAGTTAGGACTGGCATTGAAGAATATATAAGAATAAAGAGAATAGTATAATATGCACCCACAAGCTCAGCGCCAGCCTCAACAATTAACACACAGTCAATCTTGTTCCATCTGTACTTCCCTCCACTCCTCCCACAACTTTAGATTATGATAAAGCACAGAGCAGACATCCAGTAATTATATCTGCATATGCATAAATACTTCAGATAGATATGACTTAAAAAATAATAGTCATCAAATAACAAAGTAATCTGAATATCATCAAATGTAAGGACTCATATTTCCCTACCTATTTCATAGTATATAGAATGATTGTTGTGTTATGTGACCTTGAGTTACCTCTGCATCATAATAACCCCTTGTACAACAAATGAAACACTGCCGGTTCCCACATCATGCTCACAATCATTAGTGTGTTTGGGCCCATTGTTGAAGTCACTCAGTGAGAACCTTCCTCTTCTTTGTTGACCCTCTATTTTGGCAAACATGGTGTCATCCTCCAGGAACTGGTTCCTTCTGATAATATGTCTAAAGTACGTGAAGTAATGTCTCCATATCTAAGAAGTATTCTGGCTATCCTTCAAAGACAGCTGTGTTTATTCTTCTGATATCCCGTGTAGTTGTTGTTAGGTGGTGTCAGTGAGTTTTGACTTATAGTGACCCTGTATAGGGTTTCTGAGGAGCGGCTGGTAGATTTGAACTACTGACTTTGTGGTTCAAACAGACCTTGTGGTCTAGTGTTTATCCTACTATGCCACACCATGGTATATTCAATGTTCTTCAGAATAACCGTAACTCAAATGCATCAATTCTTCTTCAGTCTTCCTTATTTGTTTTCCAGTTTTCACATGCACATGGGACAATTGAAACTGCTGATGTTTTTATCAGACTCACCTTAGTTCTTAAAGTGGCATCTTTGCTCTTGGAGCCTTTAAAGAGACATTTGCCAGTGGATTTATCCAATGTAATACTGCTTGATTTCTTGACTGCTGTTTCCGAAGGCAATGATTATAGATCCAATTAAATGCAATATTTTCTCCATGTATTATCATATTAGCCCAGTTGTGAGAATTTTTGCTTGGCTGTAGTCCTTGATCTTCATCAGTAAGTTCTTCAAGTCCTCTTCACATTTAGCAAGCATGATTGTGACAACTGCATGTAACAGGGTATTGAGTCTCCTTTCAATCCTATTCCTCACTGTTCTTCACATGATCCAGTTTCTCAGATTATCTGCTCAGCATACAGATTGAATAACCATGGTGAAAGGATACAACCTTGACAAAAACCTTTCCAGATTTTAAAACACATAGTAGTACCCCCTTGTGCTATTTAGAAAGACTCCCTCTTTGTCTGTGTACAGGTATTAGATGAACACAATTAAGTGTTCTGAAATTTCCGTCATTCTCAATGTTATTCATAAATTATTATGATCGACATAGTTGAATCCTATTGCATAATAAATATGTCAATAAAACAAGGATTAAGATCTTGCCTCTGCTGTCAGCTAAGATCAAACAGACATCCTATTTCTGAATTTGACTTGAATTTCTGACAGCTCCCTGTCAATGTTCTGCCATTGTGTTTTAATAATCATCAGCAAATTTTACTTGTATCACTCCCAATCAATTGGTCAGGTCTTCCTAAATTTCATGACTTAGATGAATAAGCCACTCCAATGCTGCATCAGTTTGTCGAAAGTTTTTAATTTGCATTTTGTTAATTCTTGGAGCCTAGAGTTTTGCTAATGTTGTCAGTGAAGCTTGGACTTCTTCCATCATTGCCATTGGTTTTTGATCATATGTTATCTCTTGAAATGGTTGACTATCAACCATTTCTTTTTGGTACAGTGACTCTGTATATTCCTTCCATCTTCTTTTGATGCTTTCTGCATTATTCAATATTTTGGAGATGGAATACTTCAGTATTGTTAGTCAAGGCTTGGATTTTTTCTTCAGTTCATTCAGTTTGAGAAATGTTGAGCATAACCTTTGCTTTTGGTTTTCTAGCTCTATTTATAAAAATTTCACATTTAGTTATCAAATGTGACTTTGGCTTCTAGAGCTGCCCTTTGAAACTTTCTATTCAGCTCCTTTATTTTCTCCTATTTTTCCATTTTCTTTAGCTTCTCTATACTCAAGAGTCTTTTTTTCTGCCAAAAGGCCAGATCTATGTTGGAAGAAGTACAGCTAGAATGCTCCTTGGAAGCCAGGATGGCCAAACATTGTCTATCATACTTCAGACATATTATCAGGAGGGACCAGCCACTGGAGAAGGATATCATGATAAAGTGGAGGGTTAGAGAAAAAGAGGAAGACCCCCCCTCCCCCCAATGAGATGATTGGCACAGTGGCAGCAGCAATGAGCTCAGGTGTAGCAAAGATTGTGAGATTGTCCCAGGACAAGGCAGTGTTTTGTTCTGTTGTGCATAGATAGGGCATCTAACAGCCATAACAACACACTCAAGAGCAACTCTTAGGGTTTCTTCTGACTTCCATTTTTATCTTTTCTTTCGTTTCTGTCTTTTTAATAACTTTTTTTTTTCTTTCTTTCTGTTTGATATTCTTGATATCATCCCACAACCATTCTAGTTTTTGGTCAATAGTGCCTAATGCATCAAATCTTTTCCTGAAATGGTCTCTGAATTCAGCTGGGATATATTCAATGTCATGTTTGATTTTCATTAAATTGTTTTCATTTTCTTGAGCATCAAGGAAAACTTGGATATGAGCAATTGCTGTTCTTTTCCATAGTTGGACCTGCCCTTGATCATACTGCACTTCTTCAAAGTCTCCTGCCACAGATGAAGTCAATTTGATTCCTTTGAATATCATCTAGTGAGGTCCATGTTTACAGTCACCTTTTATGTTTTTTAAAAATATATATTTACGTTGTTGTTGTTAGGTGCCATCGAGTCAGTACCGACTCACAGCGACGCTATGCACAGCAGAACAAAATACTAATAAGGCATTAGTAGTTCAAAATTCTATTTGATGTGATTCCTTTTCAATTTGTTGAAATGGCCAATCGTAGCCAGTTTCAACTCACTAATGTTTAGAATATCAATCCGTACACATTCCATTTCAGTTTTGACAGCTTTCAATTTTCCTAGCTTCATACCTTGTATGCTACATTTTGGAGTTATGGTGTGGCACTGTGGGTTAATACGCTGGCCTGCAAAGTTGGTTTGAACCACAAGATTGGCAGTTCAAGCTCACCAGTTGCTCCTTGGAAACCCTATACAGGGTCGCTATGGGTTGTAACTGACTTGACAGCACTTAGCAACAACATTCCATATTTAATTATTATGGAAGTTTGCAATGGCTTCTCCTCATTTTGAATTGTGCCACTGAGGAAATTAAGGTACCTATAGCTTTGCTCCATCCATGTTTAAAGGTCAACTCTACTTTGAAAGGAGTCCTGATGTGGCACTGTACGGTAAGCACTGGACCTCACGGTTGATTTGAACCACAAGTTTGGTTGTTCAAACTTACCAGCCTCTCCTCAGAAACCATATGCAGGGTCTTTATCAGTCAGAACAAACTTGATGGCACTTAACAACAACTACTTTGAGTAGACAGCTCTTCCCAAGTGTATTTTGAGTGTCCTCCAACTGGTGGGACTCATCTTCTGGTACTATGTCTGACAACGTTCAACTGCTGTTCAGAGGTTTTGGTGGCTAACCATTCAGAAGTAGCCCTCTCCTTCTTCGTAGTCTGCTTTAGTTTGGAAGCTCTGTTGAAACCTGTCTTCCATGGGTGACCCTGCTGGTATTTAACATACTGAGAGCATAGCTTTCAGTATCACAGCAGCAAGCAAACCACCACAGCACCACAAACTGTCAGGTGAGTAGTAGATTTTCTCCATAGAATTCTTCAATATGGCAATGTAAGGCCTGACGTATTTCTTTAGTTTTTCAACTTGAGAATGTTCTCCCATTTTGGTTTTCTAACTCCAGGTCTTTGCACATTTTATTAAAATACTTCACTTTGTCTTTGTCTTCACTTTGTTTCCTGTTCAGCTCTTCTACTTCATCATATCTTCCAATCACTTTAGTGCGGTGGTTATGAGTTGACCTGCTAACCACAGGGTCAGTAGTTCAAATCCATCAGTTGTTTTACTGGAGAAAGATGAGACTTTCTGGCCCTGTAAAGACTTACAGACTTGGAAACCATACATAGGGTCACTATGAGTTGGAATTGACTCTACAGTACACAACCAATTGACTCTACAGTACACAAGAGTAAGTTTCAGAATAGTTTCTACATCCATTTGGTCCTTTTCTTTAGTTCCTGTCATTTTAATGGTTTTTTGCTATCTTTATGTATGAAGTCCTTTATGTTATTTAATAACTCATCTGATCCTTGTTCATGAGTGTTTAGTGCATCTAAACTATTCTTAAGATGATTTTTAAACTGAGGAAAGATATACTTAGGGTTATACTTTAGCTTATGGATTTGTCTTAATTTTCTCAAGCTTCTACTTGAACTTGTTTATGAGCAATTTATGGTCTATTCTGCTATATGCTCCTGGCCTTGTTCTGACTGATGCCAGCTGCTTCCACAGATGTTGTCTGTTTGACTCCTGTGTATTCCATCTGGAGAAGTTCATGTGTATAGTCACCTTTGTGTTTTTTAACAAAAGGCATTTGCAATAATTCCTTGTTCTTGAAAAATTCTATTATGTGATCTTCAATTTATTTAAAGAAGGCCATATTTCCCAGCTCCCACTTCCTTTTCTTTATTTCTTTCACTTTCTAATCACCAGTAATTATTAGTCATCTTGATTGCATGTTTGATCAGTTGTATACTGCAGAAGTTGGTAAACATCTTTAGTTTCTTTATATCGTGCATTAGTGGAAAGTGTGTAAATTTAACTCATCTTTTTTGTAGGCACATGGATATTATCCTATCACTGATAGCACTTGACATCTGAATAGATCTTGAATTATAATTCTTGATGATTAATGCAATGCTATTTATTTTCAATTCATCATTCCTTGCATAGTAGTCCATATGTTTGGTTGATTCCGAATGGCTAATACCAATTCATACGATATTGACCTTTATGTGCTCCATTTCATTTTTGATGACTTCCAATTTTCCTCGATTCACGCTGTGTACAGTTAAATTATTAATGGCCATGTGCAGCTATTTCTTCTCATTATGAGTCAAGTTACATCAGCAAATTAAAGTCATGAAAGCTTTATTCCATCCATTGCATTAAGGTCAACTCTTCTTTGAGAAAACAGCTCTTCTCCAATCATATTTTGAGTGCCTTCCAACCTGAGGGGCTTATTTTTCTAGAAAGATTAATGTTCACATGCTATTTATAAGGTTGTCATGGGCCATTTTTTTTTCAGAAGTATATCACCAGCTTCTTCTTTCTAGTCTTTCATAGTCTAGAAGCTCCTTTGAAAACTGATCCTCATGAGAGACACTGCTGTTACTTGAAATACCTGTGATATTGCTTCCAGCATCCTAGCAACAGGCAAGCTATCATAGTGTGACAAACAGACAGACAAATGGTGGAACATATCATATAGGAGTCCTGATGTGATGCTGTCAGTTAATGCACTGGTCTGCAAGGTCGGCAGTTCAAGTTGACCAGATGTTCCTTGGAAGCCCTGTATAGGGTTGATATGAGTCATAACTGACTCGACAGCACTTAACAACAACAAAAATAACATTTGTACCTTATACTTTGCTGATGTATTTAAAAATCTTTCTATAAGGCCTCTTTTTGTCTCCTCGTGTTCTTTGATATTTAGTAGGTAGTGAAATGTCCTAAATAGCTGTACGTCCCAAGGTGATTGTTCCTAACCACATGTGGCTATTTACACTTCAAGTAATTAAAATCAAATAAAAATTTAAGATGAAATTTTAAGCATTGCACTAAGCATATTTCAAGTAATCATTAACCATATATGGCTAGTGTTTATTTTGGACGATGTAGGTCTAGAATAATGCCCAGAAGTTTCTGTGGGAATGGACTGATATCATTCCGGAATAAAGATTTTCCTGATTGCAAGGCATGTGTCAATTAACATGTTCTGACCACTATACTACCTGTTAAGATTTATACACAAATTGGAATTTTTTTTAAAAATGAAGTGTAACACTTGAAGATTAATATGCAGGCAGAGATGTTTTTGCTAGATTTCGTGAATCCATTCCTATTTATTGCAATGCTGTGTACAACAGAATGAAGCATAGCATCATCCTTACAACAGTTTTTGTGTTTGAGCCCATTGTTACTGCCAGTGCATCAATCCATCTCATTGGGGTTCTTCCTACCTTACTCCGACCATCCACTCTATAAAGCATGCTGTCCTGCTCCAGGTACTGATCTTTCATAAGAACATATCCAACGTATGAGAGATGAAGTCTCTCTATTCTGGCTTCTAAGGAGCTTTCTGACTGCACTTCTTCCAAGACAGATTTGTTCATTCTTCTGACAGTCAATGTAATTTCGGTATTCATCTCCAACACCATAATTCAAATGCATTGACTCTTCTATGATCTTCCTTATTCATTGTCAAAATTTTAGATGCCTCTGAAGCAATTGAAAATGCCATGACATGAAGCAGGCACACATAAGTCCTCAAACTGATATCTTTGCTCCTTAACACTTGACAGTGGTCTTTTGCAGTGGATTTAAATAATGCAATGCATTATTTGATTTCTTTTCTGCTGCTTCCATGAATGTTGATTGTGGATACAAGCAAAATGAAGTCTTTGACTGTTGTGAGTATTTGTGCTTTCTTTACATTGAGGTGCAATTCATACTGAAGACTGTAGTTTTTTGTAATTCTCCACCAATAACTATTTTAAATCCTCTTAGCTTTCAACAAGCAGGGTAATGATGATTTGTCAGTCAGTATGTCATAATGTGGTGGCTTGAGTGTTGCTGTGATACTGGAAGTTCTACCACCAGCATTTTAAACCAGCAGGGTCACCCCTGGTGGACAGGTTCCAGCTGAACTTCCAGATGAAGACAGACTAGGAAGAAAGAGAGACAGACTACTTCTGAAAGTTTGAATATTGTCAGATACAGTGCCAGAAAATGAGCCCCTGGGGTTGGAAGGCACTCAAAATATGACTGGAGAAATCTGGCTCCTCCAAGTAGAGGTGACCGCAATGATACATATACGGTGTAGCTTTTGACCTTCATTTGCTGATGGACCACAACTCAACTCAAAATGAGGTGAAACAGCTGCAAACACCCATTAAAAATTGGAACATTGAATGTAAGAAGTATGGATCTAGGAAATTGAGAAATTTCAAAAAGTAAATGAAAAATTGGTATCCTAGGCATTAGTGTGCTGAAATGCACTGGGATTAGCCATTTTTAGTCTCACAATCATATGGGTCACTATGCAGGGAAACAAAAATTGAAGAGGAATGGCATCACATCCATCTTAAAAAGAACATTTCAAATCTATCTTGAAGTACAATACTATATGTGATAGGATAATATCAATACACCTATAATGAAGACTACTTAATACCACTATTATTCAAATGTATGCACCAAAAACTGAAGCCTGTGATGATAGAAATTGAAGCATTGAATTAAGAGACCTTCTCAAGAACAGATTTGATGCTTTATATACTAATGATGGAAAACTAGAAGAGTTGTTGGATGACATCAAGAACATTATAAATAAAGAAAGCAAAAGACACAAAAATAAAGAAAAGACAAAGATGGATGGCAGACGAGACTCTGAAACTTTCTCTTGAGCACAGAGGAAGCTAAAAGGAATGGAAGAAAAGTTGAAGCAAAAGTGCTGAACAAAAAAATTCCAAAGGGCAACTCTAGAAGATAAAGTCATATTGTAAAGTTAAATGTGCAAGGAACTCAATTGAGAAAAGCATAAGGGAATAACACTTTCAGATTATGTCAAGCTGAAAGAACTGAAGAAAAAATCAAAGCTTCAACTTGCCATATTGAATGAATCTGTGGGCACCGTATTGAATGATGCAGAAAGCATTAAAAGAAGATGGAAGGTATACACACAGTCACTGTAACAAATAGAAATGGTTGATGTTCAACCATTTAAAAAGGTAGCACATGATCATAAACCGGTAGCATTGAGGGCAGAAATGCAAACTGCACTGAAGGCATTGGTGAAAAATAAGTCTCCAGGAATTGACAGAATACAAACTAAATCTTCCAACAAACTGGTGCAGTACTTGAGGAGCTCACTCATCTATGCCATGAAATTCAGAAAAAAGCTACCTGTCCACTGATTGGAAGATATCCATATTTGTGCTCATTCCAATAAAATGTAACCCATTGGAATGCAGAAAACATAAACCAATATCATTAATATTACATGCTAGTTAAATTTAGTGGAAGATAATTCAAAACTGGTTGGAGTATGAGGAAGCTGGACAATGAATAAGGAGGGCTGTAGAACAATTGATGTATTTGAGTTATGTTATTGGAGAATAATTAAAATACTATGGACTTCCAGAAGAACAAATAAATCTGCATTGGAAGAATTACATCCAGAATGCTCCTTAGGAGCCAGGATAGAAAGAATTCTTGCCTCATACTCAGAACACATCTGGAGAAGGGTATCATGCTTGGTAAAGTGGAGGGTCAGCTAAAAAGAGGAAGACCCCAAATTCAATGGACAGTGACAGAGGAACAGGGCAGTGTTTTGTTCTGGTGTACACAGGGTCACTATAAGTTAGAACTGACTCAATGGTATCTAACAACAATATAAATAAACATTTTATAATTTTTTTAATAATCTGTGTTGGAAGAAGTACAACCACTGTGTCTATAGATAGGAGGCATGCGTCCAGAATGTGGCCTTTGGGCATTTAAATTAATATATACTTTTA
>NW_006408550.1:2887656-2898316 GCF_000296735.1 Chrysochloris asiatica
CTGACTCAACAGCATACATTCACTGCATAAGGTCACTATGGGTCGGAATTGACTCAACAACCAGGAGTCCTTGTGGTGTAATGGGCTACATTTTGAGCTGCTAACTGAAAAGTCATAAATTCAAATCTACCAGATGCTTCTAGGGAGAAAGAAGACACTTTCTGCTGCTGTAAAGATTTACAACCTTAGAAACCCTATACAGAGTCGCTATGAGTTAGAAAGGACTCAGTGGAAAACCGCCATCATCACTACCAAGAATAACAAAGAAGAAACTCAAGGAGCTTCCAAGAATAAAAATTATTCAGAAAATAAGAATCATAAAGCCTTTGGATTTCATATCAGTAACACTAGAAGCAAGAAATAATGTGTAATGCTTTTTAATATATGAAGGAGAATGGTTTCAAAACTATAATTCTGTACTTAGACCAACTATGAATGAAACATAGTTCATACTTGTAAGAAAGGGATAATTAATTTCATATTATCTTTTCTCTGGAAAATATGAAAGGATGCATTCTACAAGATATAGTAAATTAGGCAATAAAAATGAAGCAACAATATACATGAATGAAGGGCAAACCAGGAAATCTAACATAGGAAAAAATACAAGGAGAATCTCTTGTGAAGGATGATGGTGAAAAGAAAATCCCACATTGATTATACAGTGCTCAAGGCATAGAGGACATCCTGTTAAGATGGTTGTAGATTGGAATACTGGTGGCCATGTCCAAGGAAGAGCATTTAATCCAAAGCAATCTGTCACACTAGTGTGAACAGACAGGCATGGCTGATGTCAGCAGAACTATGACTTTTATAGATGAGATCGACAATAATGATGATATATGACTGAGATGGAGTAAGAAAACAGCTAAGAAGAATGGGACTGTCACTTGTGGTTGCATTGAAGCCTAGTGTGTTTGCAGCAAAGATTTGACAAGACTGTTTGCTCTCCATATATTATTCTGCAGAAGAAAACACAGTCTTGCCAAATAAATATTTTCCTAAATAGACAAAATATAAACATTTACTTTTACATGAGTAAAACTCCACTTCAAGAATAAAGGAATTTGGAAAGTGGTTGCCTCCCAGAAAGAAAACTGGTTGAAGAGGAGGGAGAGGAGTAGAGTAAATATACATTTTTATGATTGCTAATTTCAAATTTTAGTCATATTTTATATATATGTTATTCAAAAATTGAAAAAATCATCAGTCATGTTTTTTTCTTGTGGAAATATTGGACAGGTTTTTCTAATGGCTGGGTACTTCTTAAAAATATGGCTTATAAAAAGCCCTCAAGAATCCTCCATTTTTCTAGGGAAGATTTTAATATAACAAAGCATAATTTGAAGACATAATACATGTGATCTTAATTTATTTTTGTTAAGTTATAAATAAATAATGAATTTGTCTTTATTATTGATAAAAGAAAAGCAGCAGTAGTATTAACTGTCATGAATTTTAAACCTTCATAAACTGAAAATTAAAGTACATACAACCATCCAAAAATCTAAATCCACTCTCATCAAGTCAATTGCAACACACAGTGAGTGACCCAGTATAGAGTTTCTGATGCTATAAGTCTTTATGAGAGTAGAAAGCTTCATTTTCCTGCCTCAGAGTGGCTGGTGGGATTGAACAGCACACTCTGAAGTAAGTGTCCTGTGCTTATGCATCATAGCTCCTTATCTATAACTTTAGTAATGTGGAAATTACGAATGAGGATAGAGAAAATTATGAGAGTAGTTATAAGCAAGTTTTAATGTTATTATAGAAAAACGGGTGAAAAGGAAGAAGAATGTTGTTGTTAGATGCCGTCGAGTCAGATTCAACTCATGTAGACACTATGTACAACAGAACAAAATAATGCCTGCTTATCCACCATCCTCTCAATTGTTCTTAGGGTCGAGCCCAGTGTAGAAGCCACAAGGTCAACCAATCTCATTTAAAGTCTGCTGTTTTATTGACCCTGCACTTTACCAATTATAATGTCCTATAAGGAGCTCTGGTAGCGTAGTGGTTACGAATCGGGCTGCGAACCTTAAGGTCAGCGGTTCAAAACTACCAGCTGCACCGCGGGAGAAAGATGAGGCTTTCTACTCCCGTAAAGATTTACACCCTCGGAAAACCTATACAGGGTCGCTATGGGTCGGAACCGACTCGATGGCACATAACAACAACAACAACAATCCATGGAATAGCCTCTCCTGATGACATATCTAAAGAATATGAAACCAAGCCTCTCCATCTTTGCTTCTAAGGAGCATTCTGAGTGTACTTGTTGTTGTTGTCAGGTGCCATCGAGTCGGAACCGACTCATAGCGACTCCATGCACAGCAGAACGAAACAATGTCCAATCCCGGGCCAAGCTCACTACCGCTACCACATTTGAGTCCATCAATGCTGCCACCTGGCCTATCCATCTCGTTGGAGGTCTTCCTCTTTTTCTCTGACCCTCCATCTTACCAAGCATGATATCCTTCTCTAGCGACTGTTCCCTCCTGACAATATGTCCAACGTATGAGAGACAAACTTTGGCCATCTTCCAGGACACATTTATTCTTGTGGTAATCTCAATTCCCACATCAACACCCGAATTCAAGTGTATCAGTTATGTTCCTGTCTTCCTTAATCATTGTTCAGCTTTCACAGGCATAGAAAACAATAGAAAATACCATGACTTGGGTCAAGTGCACCTTAGTTCTAGAAGTGGTTCTTAAACTTGATTCTTTTTAACACTTTAAAGAGGTCTTTTGCAGCAGATTTGCTCAAAGTAATATGTTGTTCTATTTCCTGACTGTTTTTTCTGTGAAAATTGGTTGTGGATCCAAGTAAAATTAAATCTTTGATTTCAATCTTTTCTTCCTTTATCATGCTCTTGTTTGTGAGGGTTTTTGATTTTTTTACATTGAGTTGTACTCCATATTGAAGGTTGTAGTTTTGGATCTTTATCAGTAAGTGCTTCAAATTCCCTAAATTTCCAGCAGTTTGGCTATATCCTCCACATATTGAAAATTATTAATGAACTTTCCCCCATTTCTTATGTCTCTTCTTCCAATAGTCCTGATTCTCAAATTATTTGCTCAGCATACAGATTGAATAAGTATGGTAAAAGGATATAACCCTGATGCACATCTTACCCGATTCTGAATCATTTAGTATCTTCTTGTTCTGTTCTAACAACTGCATCTTTATCTTTGTACAGGTTCCACATGAGCACAACACAGTGTTATAGAATTCTCATTCTTAATATTATCTACAGTTTATGATTCACAGTGTCTAATGCCTTTGAATAGTCAATAAATATAAGTAAATATCTTTTTGGTGTTCTCTACTTCCAACCAAGATTCATCTTTCATCAGCAATGATATCCCTCATTCCACATCCTTTTGTGAGTCTGGCTTGTATTTCTGGTAGCTTCCTGTCAATGTACTCTCGTAATCATCTTTGAATTATCTTCAACAAAATTTTATTTGATTGTGATCATAATGATATTATTTGATTATTTCCACATTCCATTGAGACACCTCTCTTTGGAATTGGCACAAATATGGATCTCTTCCAATCTATCAGCCAGGTAGCTATCTTCTAAATTTTTTGTCATAGATGAATAAACACCTCCAGCTCTTCATCAGTTTGTTGAAACAATTCAATTGGTATCCTGCAATTTCCTGGACACTTGTTTTTCACCAATGCCTTTGGTTCAACACTAACAGTTCTTTATAATATACTACCTTTTAAAATGGTTGAATAGTGATACAATGACTCTGTGAATACTTTCCATCTTCTTTTGAGGTTTCTTGCAACATTCGGTCATTCAATATTTTTCTCATAGAATAATTCAATATTGCAACTAGAAGCTTCAGTTCTTTTAGCTTGATGAATGTTGAGCATATGCTTCCCTTTTGGTTTTCTAACTCCAGGTCTTTGTACATTTCATTATAATACTTTATCTTGTTTTGTCAAGCTGTCATTTTAAATTTTCTATTCCTTTCTTTTACATCATCATTTCTTTAACTCTAGCTACTTTATAGAAGGAAGAATAGAGATTAAAAAAAAAAAAAAAGATCTTTAGAGAGGTGTCCATAAGTGTGTGTGTGTGTATATATATATATATATTGCTGTTATGTATGTATGTGTATATATATATGTTGCCGTGGAGTGAGTTTCTACTCACAGTGACCCTGTACAGTGTTTCAGAGGCTGTAAATCTTTTTGGGATCAGAAAGCCTCATCTTTCTCCTGCGGAACAGTTGGGAGTTTCAAACTGCTGACCCTGAGATTAGCAGCCCAATTTGTAACCACTACACTACCAGATATACCTATTTAGGAGTTCTGGTGTGGTGCCATAGGTCAATGCTGTGCTGGACTGCAAGGTTGGTTTGAACTGCAAGATTGGCAGTTCAAGCTCACCAGCTGCTCCTCAGTAACTCTGTACAGGGGCACTATGAGATGAGTTGGAACTGACTTGACAGCACTTAACAACAACAAATGTATTTGTATATATATATAATGTAAGAAGTTGAATAGAATGATCAAATACTTTTTAAACAAAATCTTTAACATTAAGATCAATTCTTATCTACTTAGTCATCTTTACTGATGATTTTGTATCTTAGGACGAACTCATTGAGACAAAAAAAAATCCATAGAATTAGAGCAAGATGTATACATAGTTCTGTATTAGAAATATGTCCCTTAACCTAATAAAGAAGCAAATCAATCATATTTTTAATAAATAAAAAGGTCACATTACATTATGAAAAATATTAACATTAGAAAATAAAATACATGCCATATGATTTCAGATAAGTATTATACTCCAAAAAGAAAATGGAAGTTACATGACTCAGAAGAGATGTAACTCATAACTAGTCTTCCTGTCTTATAAAAAGAATAGTTATGTAAATGAAGAAATAGAAAAGTGTGGGATATATGCCCATTTCCAGCATTCTTTACCAAAAATATAGAATATAAGTCAACTTAATTTATCAAACTAAATTTATACCTTCCATTTTACTGTAAGTGTGAAAATTTAGGTTCTAATACTCTTTCTCCTATATATTCATTTTTAATTTCTTTGTTCTAGTTTTCATGCTCTCAGCCATTTCAGGTTTTTCCAGTTTTTTAGATTCTCTACTCTCCCCCAGGATATTACTGTTGTTTAGTGTTGCTAACTTGGTTCTGACTCATAGTGACCCTGTATAGAGTTTCCGAGAAGTGAATGGTGAGTTTGAACCACTGACCTTGCAGTCCAGTGCATTATCTCATAGTGCTTTGTATATGCAACCTTGATACTTATATGCATTAATTCAACTATTGCCAACACTAGTCGAAGAACCACTACACTTAAATCAATTTAATGAGTCTTATTTTATTTTTTCCCTCATGGTAGATTTATGGTTGTGATAGTGATTGTGTACCATGGAGTTGGTCCTGACTCATAGTGACCCTTCATAGATTTTCTGAGGCTGTAAATCTTTACAGGAGCAGAAAGCCTCATCTGTTTTCCACAGAGCAGCTGCTTAGATTCGAACTGCTGACCTAGAGATTAGCAGTCCAACTCAAAACCCACTATGCTACCAGGGCTCCTATGCTGAGAAACAATTTTGAATTTGTAGAATTAGTATTTGAAATCCAATTCATATAACCATATGCCAACTATAATTGTGAAAACATCATAAATCTAATTTTCTATGTAGGACCAGAACATTAAAAACTTATTTTTAATATTTCATGTTCCTTTCCAAAAGAAAATATCAAAAGGTCATATAAATGTTATTGACATGCCAACTTAACAAAAATGATTTTCTTTTTTCTGTCTATGAAGTCCTGGTGTGGCTGTAGGATACACACTGCACTGTTTCCTGCTGCAAGGTTGGCGGTTCAATTCCACCAGCTGCTACTGGAAATCCTATACAAGGTTACCATAAGTCAGAATTCACCCAAGGGCATTTAATGACAACATGTAAGAAAAAACAAATTGCTTAAAAATGTTTTGATTTAAAATTTTTAACAATTTCCAAAGGACACGAAATTGATAATTGTGAATTAATTTCTTAAATCCCATAAAATAAATATATGTTTTCCACAAAGTAGTTCTATTTTGGTTGCTTGTATCCTAGTAAATAAAACAATTTTGATATAGAAGTATTCACAAGAGTGAGCCGATATAGCAAGAAGACCATATAATATTGAAAACTGCATATTTGTGGTTACAAATCGGGCTGCTAACCTCAAGGTCGGCAGTTCGAAACTTCCAGCGGTTCCACAGGAGAAAGATGAGGCTTTCTGCTCCCATAAAGATTTACAGCCTCGGAAACCCTGTACAGGGTCACTATGAGTCGGAACCGACTCCATGGTACTTAACAACAAAATAATGTCTCAGGTTTGTTGTTAAGTGCCGTGGAGTCCGTTCCAACCCACAGTGACCCTATGTTAGGGTTTCCAAGGAGCGGTTAGTAATTTTGAACTGCCAACCTTGAAGTTCAAACTGACTGCGCAGTCCAGGGTATTAACAACCCACAGCACCATACCAGGTCTGTTTCAGGACTGCGAGGCACTAAGTTATACCTCTTGGCTCAGCAATGGGATCTTCCATATCAGTCCTGGAAAATGATGTTTGTTCTCACTCCATTTTGGCCTTTATTGCAACAATTAATAAACATTTAAAAATCACAGCGTAGTTCAACCAGAAATATTGAAAAGCTGAGCTCACAGTTGTCTGCTCCAAGACTGAGTATATTTTGTTGTAGTACCCACTAGTCAAATAGACATATCTTGCCCTGTCTCTTGCCCCATGTAACTCAGTTTCAAATTAACGTCTCACAGAAGTATATTTGACTGTGAACTCTTTTGAAATATGAGTAGCAAGGGACTCTGGAAAATATTTTCTGTTTCCGTTTTATAAAGGGAATTGGAGTGAATGATTTAAAAAGAAAAAGGGGGTATGGATTAGTTGTAAACTGAATTGAATGGATCAGAATATTCACAGAAAATAGAGCATTTATGTAATTTTAAACTTAGAGAAGGTACAGAGATTGATTTTTTAAATGTTTATGACTTTAAAATTTTTTTTTGCTTTCCAAGAATATTAATCAAATGTAAAAATCAAGCATAATATAAAAGATTGCTTTCATCTTTAAGCCAATTTACTGAATGATTCCTTGCTGATTCTGTGTGGGTACTGTTTATATTCTCTACTCTTAAGCATTCCTTGGTTTTTCTTTCAGGAATAAAATTATGATTTTTTTTTTTTTTTCATTTGCACTGAGAAACCTTAGGAGATTTTGGAAGGATAATGCCCCATAAAGTGACACAAGGGGTCACTGGCATGAGAAAACTTACGTTTTGTCAGTTTGGAATTTGATGCAACTGGTGTCTAGAGATGAGTGGGAATGTATCTTTTTTTTTTTTTTTTTTTGGTCTTATTTTAGTCATGGAAACAGTGGTATAGTGCATAAGTCAGGCATAGATAATAATAAAAGAGCAAAAAGAACGAATCTTCTGTGGAATAGTGAAACCCATAGATGGAGAAACTCATGATTTTTTCCATGTGGTTGTGGCAAACATCTTTGCCATGCAGATGGAGTTGTTTTCTGTCCCAGACAAATGGTTTTCCTGATAGCACTCTGCCAGGAAGTTGATTTTCCTCACCAGCCATAGGTTTTTCCTTAGAAAAGATAAATAAGCACACCTGTTGTGTTGAGAAGAGATAAAGAAAGATGTCATCAGTGAAGTCAGTGGATCAATTGGCCATGTGGTAAACTGGCATCAACTGATAATTCTCTTTAGGGGCAGATGGTCCCAGCAGATGCTATCTTAAGGTAAAGTGTGCAGAATGGAATGAGGAATGTAAATGAATCCAGGCTCAGGAGAGTGCAGTCAAGAAATGACAGCATGCAGAGGGCGTTAGAAAGGAAAGAACAGAGAACTAGGAAGTTAATCACAAGAGATAGGCATCATGGAGATAGGAGAATTACAATTCCAAAAGGGAGTAGCTTGTAGATATTTTTTCCCAGAGATAGTAAATAAGATTACCTAAATTTTTCTATGGATTTGGTAATAAAGACTCTTTTTGATCATAACATAAGATAATAACTAGTGTTAGTAATGAGAGTACTTGGGTATAGTTAAATAGCATAGTTAGATTGCATTGGACTAAGGCATGAATGGGTGATAAGATGGTACTGAACAAGTTTCTACTTCCCTTTCAAGAAATCAGTTGTAAAGGGCAGAAGAAAGTCATGATGATAAACAAATAAATTGTGGTCCTGTGGTCCTAAAAGAGAGACAGAAATATATTCATTCAGGTACTTTTAATACAGTTAAGAAAATTCTAGGATAAATATATACAGAGGGCCTTTGAGAGCACAGAGGAGGGGTATTTAATCGTTCTGAAGGGGAAGACTTGATGGTCAGTCTGATGAGTGCAAATTCTAGGACTGTTCCAGTTGTGTGTCTCTTGCCATTTTGTTTAAGTTCTTATGGCAAGATTGTAATTTGACGTAGTAATCTGAGAATTTATCCATGATTTTCCCCCCACTTATATTATTTATTTTTCTTATCTATGCACACTGAAATAGAAACAAAGATTGAAATTGCTATATTTAATGAGATGATGCTTCTCTTCTTCAGCACTTTCTTACAAAGTTAGCTTTTGAATATTTCATGTTGGTATTGTTATTGTTAAGTGCCAAGAAAAGCAGAGTCAGTTCCGACCCATAGCAACCCTGTATAGGGTTTCCAAAGAGTGACTGGTGGGTTTGAACCACCAACCTTGCAGTTCAAACTGACCTTGTGGTCCAGTGCATTATCCTTTAGCACCACACTACATTGTCCAAATATGAGGAGAGATAATGCTGAGTAGCAACAGTATTTAACTGGAAGAGGAATGTGCTTTATGGGGAGAAGTTATTAAGTGCTTGTCAAGTCAGTTCCAACCCATAGTGTCCCTGTGTAGGGTTTCCAAGGAGCCACTGGTGGGTTTGAACTGCTGACCTTTTGGTTAACAGTCCAGTGCTTATCTTACAGAGTCACACCAGGAGGGGGAAGAGGACATTGTTATTACTATTATTAGTAGCAGCCGTCGTCTTATTGCATTTCAGAAGACTAGGTGGAAAGTTGGAGGGTATTCAGAGAATGAACTAGTTTCAACCATGAATGTTCCTTATCACAACTTATATGTAAACTACTTTTTTGTTTTTTCGGGCATTTGTAAACACCCCTGCACATTGTGGGGTGTGAAGTACATAAATGTATTGTCAGTTGAACAAGGCAGAATTAAGCCTAATCAGAGAGCATATCTGTATAAGACTGTAAAAGATGAACAGTGGGAATGCTACCCAGAATAAGACAGATATTGATCTTAAAGATTATTTTAAAAAATGATCAAACAATAGGGAACTGGATAACCAGACATAGTGTAAACATTTATAAAGAAGGATTAAAGTTCAGGAGACTGAAGACCTGAAATGAAACCAGAATAACTTCTAATTTACAATGATCTTGGGCATGCCACTTGTAATGGATAAAAATTATCATACATTTTAAGACTCTTTATATGTAGAAGTAGGATGTTTTTCCACACACTTTGATTCTGGGCTAGACTGGGACTGATTTGACCAATGGAATATGGCTGCATTGCTGCCCTTCTAGTTATTGCCTTAATCTTTAAGAAGATTGACAGGCCTCTGGGACTCCTTGGATACTATTCAAATATATGAGAAGGTCCTGAGACTATATAAAAAGGAAAAAGAACAAAGCTAAGCCCATCCTTCTAACTACCTGTGTCGAGGCACAGACATGTGATTGCAGCTGTCTTGAACCTTCCATTTGGGCTCAAACACCAGCTAAATACCACTGACTAATAACAACAGATATCACATGAAACAGAATGGCCTAGTCAACTTTTTCTCCCCCAGTAGTATGAGACATAAAAATATACATTTTGTTTGAAGTTACTGACCATTGGGTAGTTTGCAATGGAAGAGTAGATAACTGGTACTAAATTTGTAGCCTGGAAGTGGTATTTTGCATTTATAAAAGCATAAAACATATAGCATTACCTTGGAATCAGGCAATGGATTAGAAGAAGCTGGAAGGATCTCAAGGACCCTGATGGAGAAAACTGAGAAGGTGAGAGTGTGAATAGAACTTTAAGATCCAACGTATTCAGAGAATCATTCTTTGCACCTGGATCTAATTTAGGAAATGATATACAGCCCTGTCAGTCATAGATGAAATTAGACTAATCTTTGAAGAATCTTGAGTGTATTTTGCACGGGGGGGATAAGTGTACATAATTTGTTATCAGAGGGAGAACTGTGCTATAGGAAAGATGGCCAAAGTTCTTTAACACACATTCTAACGATCAATGACGTCTGTTTCTTTACCACTTGAATCTAAGCTAGTATATGTCCACTTTGACTAATGAAGCATTGCATAGATTTTAATTCTGGGTCTAACTTGTTAAAGAACTGAAAAAAAAAAAAAAAAAACAACTGTCCACCAGAGAAGGATAGCCATTTTGGATCATCTGGTGCAGTTCAGTCACTAGCTGAATACCACTGAGTGATTCAGCAATGCTTTGTGCAGAAGAAATGCATACCCAAGATGCCTCATTTCTTGATTCACAAACCAGTGAAATGCAAAATAATAAATT
>NW_006408550.1:2899265-2909964 GCF_000296735.1 Chrysochloris asiatica
TAGAAATGGTCCTGAAGATCTCATGATAGAATTTTGCAAGACTAATGACTTATTCAATGCAGAGACCTTTAATAGACAACATAAAAGATGAATATTCACATGAACCTCACCAGATGGAATACACAGAAATAAAATTGACTATATCCGTGGAAAGAGACAGTGAAAAAGTTCCATATCATCAGCCACAACAAAGCCATGCAAAGATTGGAGCAGACCATCAATTACTCATATCCAAGTTCTGGCTGAAGCTAAAGGAAATTGAAAGAAGTCTATAAGACCCAAAATATGAGCTTAGACTTATCCCACCTGAATTTAGAGATAGCTCAAGAAAAAATTTGATGCATTAGATACTTATCAATTAAGACCAAAAGAGTTGTGGGATGACATCAAGAACATCATACAGGTTTTATTCTAGTCCTGTGAAGGTTCATGTGGACCTGGGCTGGAACGGTGCTCAAGCCCGCATCAAGAAGAAACCATCTGTCTCCCCACATTTCTGCAAGTGATCTCTCATCTATTCACCATAATAAAAAACAAAAATTTAGTACAAAAAAAAAGAGATTAAAAGAGCAGCATTTATCTAAGGACACAATTCAGAAGGGTTGGGAAAGAAGGAGGAATGGTAACACAAAACACAGAGAAGTGGGATAAGTGATGTTACTTAGAAGGGATTACAGTCATTGAGATGGAATGAACTATGTGATTTGTAAAACTGATGATCCGCCCTGTAAACTTTAACTCAATTCACAATAAAAAGTAAAAGAAAAGAACATCATACAGGAAAAAAGCAAATGAACATTATGAAAACAAAGAAGAAAAAAATAAAACGGATGTCAGAAGAGAATCTGACACTTGTTCTTCAGAATGAGAAGCTAAAGTAAATGGAAGAAATGAAGCACTATAAGAGCTGAACAGAAAATGTCAAAGGGCATCTCAAGAAGACAAGGTCAAGTATTATAATGAAATGTACAAAGACCTGGAGTTAGGCAACCAAAGAGGAAGAGCACATTTAACATTTCTCAAGTTGAAAGAACTGAAAACAAAATTCAAACCTCAGCTTGAAATATTGAAAGATTCTATGCACAAAAGGATTCCTGGTATAGCACTGTATTATCAGCACTGGACTGAGAACCACAAAGTCAGCAATTCAAGCCCACCAGCAGCTCCTCAGAAACCCTGTACTGGGTCGGTATCAGTCAGAATCAATTTTATGACACTTCACAAAAACAACATGGGCAAAAATATTGAATGATGCAGAAAGTATCAAAAGAAGATGGAAGGAATATACATAGACATTGTAACAAAAATAAATGGTTGATCTTCAAACATTTCAAGAGGTAGTATGTGATCACGAACCAATGGTACTGAAGGATGAAGTCCAAAGTGTACTGACATCATTGGTAAATAACAAGGCTCTGGGAATTGATGGAATACAAATTGAAATATTTCAACAACCTGAGGCAGCATTGGAGGCATCATCTATGAGTGTCCATCTTTGCCAAAAAAGTTGGAAGACAGCTACCTGGCCAGCTAATTGGAAAAGATTCATATTTATCCTCATTCCAAAGAGAGGTGATCCATTGGAATGTGGAAATCATTGGACAATATCATTAATGTCACAGGCAAGTAAAATTTTGCTAAAGCAAAAATGGCTGCAACAATACATTGACAGGGGATTGCTAGAGGTTCAATCCAGATTCATTATGAGGATATGGAAGGAGGGATAGCTTTGCTGATATCAGATGGATCTTGGCTGAAAGCAGAGAATGCCAGAAAGATGTTTAATTGTTCCTTATTGACTATGCAAAGGCTTTTGCAAGAAATCAAATGGTATATTGAACTAGGTAGATCTACTACACAAGACCTTTTTTTTTTTAAAGTTTTTATTGTGAATTGACCCAAGCCATGGTCTTTTCAATAACCTCATATGGATGTGAAAGCTGGGCAATGAATAAGGAAGATCGTAGAAGAATTGATGCCTTTGACTTATGGTGTTGGAGGAGAATACTGAAAGTGCCATGGACTGCCAAAAGAACCAATAGATCTGTTTTGGAAGAAGTGCAGACAGAGTGCTCCTTGGAGGCCAAGATAGCTAAGCTTCGTCTCTCATACTTTGGACATATTGTCCGGAGGGAACAGTGGCTGGAGAGCGATGTCATGCTGGGTAAGATGGAGGGTCAGAGAAAAAGAGGAAGACCCCAAACGAGATGGATCAGCCAGGTGGCATCATTGATAGCGTCAAGTGTGGCAGCAGTAGTGAGGTTGGTCCAGGATCGGACATTGTTTCGTTCTGCTGTGCATGGGGTCACTGTAAGTCGGTTCTGACTCAATGGCACCTGACAACAAAAATTGTGAATTGAGTGATAGTTTACATAGGAGAGCATTGGTTTTACACTTATTCTTTCATTGCAATTACTACAATCTCCTCCGTGCATCATCACTCAACAGTATTTGCTTCTAATCTCTCTGTTTTATGTTTGTTTGGGATGTACACAAAAAATCATTTAAACAACCAAAGGGCACATTCTGCAAACCTGCTTTTTTGCCATCAGCACACAGTCTTTTGCTTTCCATGAGTCTAGAGTCCTCAGCTGCTCTATCTCTTCATGTCCTCATCTCTACCTCCATCTCTGGTGTTGCTACTTCTCTGGATAGGGTCTCACATTCCACTTGTGCTCTTTTCCCTTGATGGTACTAGGGTCCTCTGTTCCTGAACTGTAAGATTAACTATTTTCCTCTTTTTGTTACAAAACTTCTACCTTTAAGTTGCAATTAATCATGATAACAATTATTTGCTACTGAATCATAAGAATCTTATCCCCATCTCCTTTCACCAGACCCATCTAGACAAGGTGAAAACTATTCAGTAGGGATTCTATTTACCCCTGCACACTCTGAAGCTAAACTCCCACTTGTAAGCCAGTCACTTCATGCCTTTATAACCCCCCATTTTAGGTAGCCAATGTCTAAGTTGCCCATCCCTATCAACCTTATATACAGAGGGAATAGGATTGATACTTGATGTAAAGACTCTTTCCCTCTCAGTTGGTATTCTGAGCTACTGCATCCATAAGCATAGGTCAAGTTCATCAAATTGTAATAGTTTACACTTGTTTCCTTTATCAAAAACTTATTTTTTAAAAATCTTCCTATATTGAGTTCTGATCATCAAGTCATTGAGGCTAGGTCAAATGAGTACTATCTACAAATTTGGGTTGTTCTTGTACATATCCCCTCACTTCATAACAGCTGGATACTTCACTCTCAACTCTTGTCCTCCATGGCTATGCCTTTGTCCATGAGCTCAGGAGTCCCCAGGTATCACCACACTTTGGAATACATGAGACTTCTTAAAAGTGTTGAAGATAAAATATGTCAGTTTGAGGATTAATGTGCGCCTGACCCAAGTCATGGTATTTTCAATAGCCTCATAAGCATGTGAAAGTTGGACAGTGATTAAGGAAGACCATAGAAGAATTGATCAATTTGAGGTATGGTATTAGAGAAGAGTATTAAAAGTATTATGGGCTGCCACAATAACAAACATATCTGTGTTAGATGGCATACAGCCAAAATTCTCCTTAGAAGCCAAGATGGCATGACTTCATATGTCATAATTTAGTCATATTATCAGTCCCTGGAGAAGGTCAGCATGCCTGGTTAAGTGGAGGGTTGACAAAGAACAGTAAGACACCCAACAAGATGGATTGGCAAATTGGCAGCTGCAATGGGCTCATGTGTAACAAGAATTGTGATGTGCACAGAGTCACTAAGAGCTGGAACTGACTTGACTACAGCCAACAACAATAACAATAACATAGATAAGTAGAGAGATCAGTGAGCACTGGTGTGGCTTTATAGTATATGCACTGGACTGCTAACTGGAAAGCTGGTGGTCCAAACGCACCAGCTTCATTCAGAAACCCTAGACAGCGTCAATATATTTTGGAACCCACTTGACAGCACATAGCAGCAGCAGAAACAACAACAGAAAGATAAGTAAAGACTGTTACGCTATCAGAATTCTGTTCATTCATCTAGAAAAATGGATGTCTTGAGTTATACTATCTGTAGCACTAAAACCTTCTAATTCCAAAGGCTGCAGACTTGTTCCACTTGATTTTGTCCACTTTTGAATCATCTTTTTTATGTGTTTTGATTAAATCTCCAGGTCAAAGTACCATAGTAGAAAAGAGATAACTTAATTCCTGCTAGACATTAACTAGGGTAAGCATATTTGGAGAAGTGTCTTTTAGTTGAACCCCCTGGAATGGTGACAACATATTTCACTGTGACCAAACAATGTTTTAAGAACGCTGTTTTATCATGGCTCATGGCCTGTCTTCTAAGAGTGTAGTTTCCGACCTCTGACACTTTTTAAGTAACCACAGAAAATCAGAGAGTAAACTTCAGGTATTTGTTTGTATTGCTCTGCACTAGTCAATACAAATAAGAGGAGCTAAGTCTTCTTAAAGATCAAAATAAATCTTGAAGGCTTAGTTTATAATGAATACTATTAGGTAGGCAACTTGGATTTCTTTTTAAATGTTCTTTACTTACAGGATACACTTAATATTGTTTGAGTCTTTGTAGTTAAACTGGCTGAAAGTTTTAGTAACACTTGGAAATGACATAAAAGAAACACTTTAGGGTGTGTAATTTTTGCTCATACTGGTTTTTGTTCTGAACTTACGCTGTATGAGTACTTATCTAAGAATGAGATGGCTCAAATTAGCATGCCAACTCAGGGATGATCTAGATGAAAAGAATCAGTGACATAGCTGCATGTTTTGGCACAATGTATGTTGGTCTCTGAGTTTCCATAAAGTCTGGGTAATTTTTGTGCACTGTGAGTTGAACTTTGAAGGATTGCTATGGGTTGGAACCTACTCAATGGCATATAACAACAGTAGGCATTCCTGTGTGGCACTAGAGGTTAATGCGCTGGACTGCAAAATTGGTTTGAACTGCAAGGTCGGTGATTCAATCTCACCAGCTGCTCCTTGGAAACCCTATACAGGATCACTATGGATCAGAACTAACTCAATGGCACCTAACAACAACCACACAGGAATTGGATGGGGAGCGCAGTGGGTCCATACTGTAGCACTGGACCTGGAACCCACCACTCACTCTGTAGGAGAAAGATAAGGTTTTCTGCTCCCTCAAAGATTTACAAGCTGGCTGTGGGGGCAGGCTTGCAGGATATTGGTTGTTTGAATGGTTATATATTCTTAAGTGCTTCGGTGTGCATCCCCCAAAAGAAAAACAAAAACAAAACCAGAGGGAATAGAAACAAATGCTGTTGAATGATGGTGCATGGTGGTGCACGGAGGGGATTGTAGTCATAGCAATGAAACGAAATATGATAGGATGAGTGTAAAGCTGATGCTCACCCATGTAAACTATCACTCAATTCACAATAAAAACTTAAAAAAAAAAAAAAAAAAAAGATTTACAAGCTTAGGAATCCCTGTACAGGATCATTATGAGTAAGAATGCATGTGAAAGTTGGACAGGGAATAAAGAAGACTGTAGAACGTATGCATTTGGGTTATGGTATTGGAGGATAATATTAAAAGTACCAAGGACAGCCAAAAGAACAAACAAATCATTGTTGGAAGAACTGCCAGAGTTCTTAGAAGCCAAGATGGACAGATTTTTGTCTCTCATACTTCACACATATTGTCAGGAGGGAACAATCCCTGGAGAAAGACATGATACTTGCTAAGATGGAGGGTCAGTGAAAATGAGGAAGACCCCCAACAAGATGGATTGGCACAGTGGTAACAGTAATGGGCTCAAGTGTAGCAATGATTGTGCAGTTGGTTCAGGACCTGGCAGTGTTTTGTTCTGTTGTGTATAAGATCACAATGAGTTCATAATGAATTGACTGTACCTAAGAATAATATGAGTTGGATTGGACTCAAAGGCACTTAGCAACAGCAACAAGTGGATTGGATAGTCTGCTAATTCTGTTTATAAAAGCATATAGCACACTTGTGGTGATTGGTCCCATGTTTTGTTTAAACAGCTGCCTCTTGGTCCAGGTACAGATTCCTCATAAGCATGGTTAAGTGTTCCAGAATACCCATACTTCGCAATGTTGTCCTTAGCTTGTCATGATCCACACAATCGAAAGCCTTTGTGTAATCAATAAAGCACAGGTAAACATCTTTCTGATATTCTCTGCTTTCAGCCAAGATCCATTGGACATCAGCAATGATAGACAGGTTGGAAAAGTCTTTATTTAGATAAGGACTTTAAATTACTTGGAGCTTATTATACAGAGACAACCTCTAACTCCTTCATGACATATTTAATGAAAGAAGAAAAATTAAACACCAGATATCCTAAAACGGAATGCTGTTATTACTGATATTTTAAAACATATCATCCGCTTCGGGCAAATACATTTAATTAAAGGAGCTGAGTGCCTTCATAGATAGAGTTGCATTATTCATGCATTTACACCAATCCTGTGAGTCTGGAGGAAACAAATGAATAGTGACAGCATAGCAGTCAAAGGAGAAAAGAACATGATTTGGTGCTAAGATGCCAAAAGAATTCAGTTAAACAAATGGACAGTTGAAGAAAGTGGCCAGTAAATTCAATAAATAAAATCTGCTGGTTCATTCTGCTAACATTTCTGTTTATTAACATTTGTGCATCTGCTAATTTTAAGTAGAAAAAAAAAAATCATCGCTATTTTGGAAAAAAAAAAAAAAAAGATTTTCACTTTTTGTAACATAGCTACAGTTTCTAGCCCCTCAAACAAAAGTCTCTTTGGCCTTTTGTCCTATGTTGTTGTTGTTATTGTTAAGTGCTGTCGAGTCAGTTCTGACTCATAGTGATCCTGCGTAGGGTTTCCAAGGAGCAACTTGTGAGCTTGAACCACTGAATTTGCAGTTCAAACTGACCTTGTGATCAAGTTCTTATCCTATATTGCCACACCACTACTCTATTTTGTCATATAATACCATTTAAATCTATTTATGACCATGAAATGAATATGAAAGCAGACAAGTGGCAGAGTTCATCTTTGTCAAGTTTTGTTTAGTTTGCTCTCTCTTTTATTTTTCAAATTCTACTTCATGTAGAATTGATCCCAGCTGTTAATAATTCACCAGTGATAAAATGAAAATTCAATGGAGTCCTGTAGGATAAACCACTGGACCATAATGTTGGTTTGATCCACATGGTTGGCAGTTCAAACTTACTCACTCCTTGGAAACACTATACAGGGTCTCTATAAGTCGGAACCAACTAGACTGCACTTAAGAACAGCAACATAAACCATAAATGGAAGCTTTAGCCAAGATAGATGTTAAATGAACATAAGTATGACATTTTAGAGATAGCGGAAAATTGAGTTTCTGTTATCTTTTAGTCTGATTTTGTAAAGAGAAAAAGGGCAGTCAGATTCCTGACTTGTTACCACATCACAATAACTTAGTACTTGGCCATGTTTTATGAATGGCAGAAACTCTAATGAAATGATAATATTTAATATTAATTAGCAAAACTTTCCATAATGTTCCATTTATCCCCTCTAGTCAAAGAACCTATGATCACAATTAGCTGTTTTATATCTATTTAGTTGGTAAACTTTTCTTGTAAAGGGCCATATAGTGTATATTTTAAGCTTTGTGGGCCAAATGGTCTGTCACAAATACTTAACTCACTATTGAAATGCAAAACTAGTCATGTACAATAAATAATAAAATGAGTGTGGCTGTGTTCCAATACATTTTTGTTGTTGTTCTTGCTGTTGTTACAAAAACAGTCAGGGATATGGATCTGGCCTGTGGGTTATTGTTAGCTGACCTCAGATCTAGATCTATGATCATTTACAATATATGAAAGGGCTTCAAAAACTTCATGGACAATGGAATTAAAGAAAGTAAAATTTGTAGAATCCCCTTCATATTTGATAGGGTTGTGTATATTGCTATCATAGAATTTATCAAGTTGTATCATAAATTTTGGGTCCTGGCGTAGTGCTGTAGGATAAGTACTGGACTACTGACTACAAGGTGAGAAGTTCAAACCCACCAGTACTCCTCAGAAATTCTATACAGGGTAGCTATGAGTCAGAACTGACTTGATGGCATTTGATAACAAAATTACAAATGTTTGGCCTCTTCCAGCATACACAGAGGCTAAGTTTCTTGAGAGTAGGAGTCATGCTTCATTCATTTCTGTATCACTAAGAATATCTCATAAATGGAAGAAGAGTGAATTTTGTCTATCAAATAAAAATCCCTATGATCAAATGGAAAGGGCACAACAGATGAAAAAATTTACAAAAGCATGTTCCACCAGTTCCTGATTTAAAAGATGCTCAAACAAAAAACAGAAAAGAAGTTTTATTATCAAATGAGTTTGGAGAGTATTTTGTGATACTAAACTCCTTTGAGAGTCCTAAGTTATATTAGAGCCATGGTATTGTTCTGGAGGATAAACACTGGACTTCTAACCATGCTAACTGCAATATCAGCAGTTCAAATTCACCAACTATTCTGAGAAAACCGATATAGGGTCACTATGAGTCAGAACTGACTCAACTGCACACAACAACAACAAGTTATATTAAAATCATAAAAGCCACAATAAATACCTATCAGAAATAAATACACTTTTCCCAATCTTATTATTAAAATATATATATATATATATTTTGGAGGAGGTGGCAAGATGGTGGACTAGGTAATATTTTCTTTTAAATGGATAAAATATCATGCAGTTTTCAAAAAGAATGATAGTGGTTTGTCAAGAAGTTGTACATCTATAAAAATTTGAATTGACAAGTTGTGTGATAGATGTATACAACAATAATAACAAGGGAAGAGAACAAGATGGCAGAGTAAGCAGTAATACTACACAGGACCCATATGAAACAGATGCAGAAAGTAGTCCAGGAACCCAGATCTTCAGATGAAAGGAAGAGAATGCTTACTGGGAGAGAAATGCTTACTAGGAGGGAATGCAACAACACAGATGTAGTAAAAAAAAAAAAAAGGAAACAGACTTGCATGGCCATCTTAAGCTTTTGTGAGCAGTTTCAGAGATAAGACAGTAGACTGGCATTGCAGAAACATACTGATGAATCACAGAGATAGAAGGGCAAATTTCCCTGGTTCTCAATACTCCCTTGTTGGTAAGAGGTGTGGTTGGCCCCCGCATATATCCACAACAAAGCTCCCACTCTCCCAGAGGTCAGAGCTGCACAAAGGTGAGCACTGCAATTCTGAGCCCTATTAAAAGGAACTGTCTGCATCAACTGCAGCACTTGGATTCAGGTGACCCCTGCTCTAAACCTGCAGAGGTGGTTCTGACCAGCTCTGAACTTGGTATCACTAAGAGAAGCAAATGAGTAGATGTTTGGGGTGGAGGGGAAGAGTCAGGTAATCTGTGCCAGAGCACACAGGTACAGCATGGCCATCTAGAGCTTGTGTGGGTGATTTTGAAGGCAGAGTATGGTTGGTGGTGCAAAGGCATACTGATTATTGGCCGAGAGAAAGGTGTGAAAATTGTTCTTGTACTCTACACTATTATGGTGGATCAGGTAGACATGCAATGAGAAGCTCCATCAGCAACAACACAGAATACCGGGCCAAGCAGGCTCAAGGGATGGTGCTAGAATTATGAACCACATATAAAGGAATATTGAGAAGATTGGAAGGCTTACAGCCTGGAGAATTTGTAGCAGGAGCAAGAACTCCATTGCTTTCTAATTCAAGATGCTCAACTACTCCTGGAGCTGCCATCTTGGGAGAGACCAAGTGGGGGAAGGATCAGAACAGCTACGAATGCCTGACAGAACCGTGGAGATACAGATGTAGACTGTATTCATTTTTTTGGTATCTGTTCATTGATTTCTCGCTGTCTGTGCACCTCCATTCTGGTGACTAGAGAGGATGCCTGAGCGAATGGATACCCCACCCCCACTTCGGAAGGGTTCTACTACGCATGCGCACAGATCTCCTCGAAATTTAAAGTGACAATTTCCACGTAAAACCTAATGGACACCACTCGTCTGTCAGTTTGTCGTACTGTGGTGGCTTGTGAGTTGCTGTAATTCTGAAAGTTATGCCACCGGTATTTTAAATAACCAGCAGGGTCACACATGGTGGACAGGTTTCAGATGAGCTTCCAGACAAAGACAGACTAGGAAGAAAGACTGACAAACTACTTCCCAATATTTTGTCACTGAAAACCTTATGAACAGCAGAGAAGCACTGTCAGATATAGTGCTGGAAAATGAGTCCCTCAGGTTGGAAAGCACTCAAAATGAGACTGGGGAAGAGCTGCCACCTCAAAGTAGAGTTGATGGTGATAACGCGAATGGGGGACAGCTCATGGAAGAAAAGCCCGCTGGACCTTCATTTGCTGATGGGGCACAACTCAAAATGAAGAGAAACAGCTGTAAACATTCAATGAAAATCAGAACATGGAATGTACAAAGTATGAATCTGGGAAAACTGTAAGTTGTCAAAAATGAAATGGAACACATAAACATTGATATCTTAAGCCTTAGTGAGCTGAAATGGACTGGTACTGGCCATTTTGAATCTAGCAATCACATGGTTTATTATGCCGGGACTGACAAATTGAAAAGGAATGGTGTTGCAGTCATTGTCAAAAACAACATTTCTAGATCAGTCATGAGGTACAATGCTGTCTGTGATAGGATAAT
>NW_006408550.1:2910519-2924271 GCF_000296735.1 Chrysochloris asiatica
CATGAAGAAAGCAAAAAGTCATTGAGAAGACAAGAAAGAAGGAAAAGGTCAAAATGGATGTCAGAAGAGACTCTGAAACTTGCTCTCCAGCGTAGTGATGCTAAAGCAAATGGAAGAAATGAGAAGGTCCAAGAGCTGAACAGAAAATTTCAAAGATCAGCTCGAAAAGATAAAGCTAAATATTACAATAAAATGTACAAAGATCTGGAATCAGAATACCAAAAAGGAAGAACACAGTCAGCATTTCTCAAGCTGGGGGAACTGAAGAAAAAATTCAAACCTTGTCTTTCATTATTGAAAAATTCTCTGGGCAAATTATTGAATGATTCAGAAAGCATCAAGAGAAGATGGAAAGAATACACAGAATCACTGTACCAAAAGGAAATGGTTAATGTTCAACCATTTCAATAGGTAGCATATGATCAAGAGCCAATGATACTCATGGAAGAAGTCCAAAGTGCATTGAAGGAACTGGCAAAGAACAAGGCACCAGGAATTGATGGAATAAAATTTGAAATTTTTCAAGAAAGTGAGGCAGCACAGGAGGCACTCACTCATCTTTGCCAAGAAATTTGGAAGACAACTATCTGGCCGACTGTTTGGAAGAGATGCGTATTTGTGCCCATTCCAAAGAGAGGTGACCCAAGGGAATGCAAAAATCATTGGACAATCTCTTTGATATCTGATGCGAGTAAAGTTTTGCTGAAGGTAATACAGAAATGGCTACAATCATACATTGTCAGAGAACTTCCAGAGGTTCAAGCCAGATTCAGAAGAGGCCGTGTAATGAGGGATATCATTGCTGATGTCCAATGGATCTTGGCTAAAAGCAGAGAATATCAGAAAGATGTTTACCTATACTTTACTGACTACGCAAAGGCTTTCAATTGTGCGGATCATGACAAGCTATGGACAACAATGAGACATATGAGTATTCTGGAACACTTATTCTCATGAGGAATCTGTACCTGGACTACGAGGCAGTTGTTCAAACAGAACATGGGAACCCTGAATGGTTTAAAATTGGGAAAGGTGTGTGACAAGGTTGTATTCTTTCACCATACTCATTCAACCTGTATGCTGAGCAAATAATCCAAGAAGCTGGGTTAATGAAGAAAAACATGGCATCAGGATTGGAGGAAGACTTATTAACGACCTGAATACATGAGCAGGCAAGTGGTCTGGCTGGTGAGCACGTTGATCACCGATAAGGGAACAGGGGGAAAATACAGCAATGAAGTTGTGAGCTAAGTCTGACCACATTCAATAGACCCCTGTGAACTTGGGTGGAGACCTGGATGGCCAGCAGTATGGCAAGACCCAGGACCTCTGGGTCCAGAGGCAGTAACATAGCCACAGAGGACTAGAGCAGAGAGTGAAGTGTCCAGCAGATGAAATGAGAGGAGATGCACGAGAACACCCATACTTGCAGATTGTACTCACTTGACCTGGCTTTGATGGCTGGATGATCAGAACTCAACAAGAAAAAGAAAGTAGGGGTGGGGTGGGGAGGGAGAGTAACCTGTAACAATTTGATGAACTTTACCTATGTTTATGGATGTAATATCTCAAAAAGGGGAACAAATCTTTATAGCGAGGATTACTCCCAAACTCTCGGTACACAGGGTTGACAGGGATGAGCAACTTAGACATTGGCTACCTAAAATAGGGGTGCCTATGAAGGCAAAAAGTGACTTGCTTTCAAGCTTTCAAAAGGGAGCCTAGTTCCAGACCAGGTGTGAGAAGGTAGAATCTTCACTGAATGATTGCCAATCAGTTGTGACTGGGCTGGTGAAAGGAAATGAGGATAAGACTCTTGTGGTACAATAGTGAATAACTGCCAACAGGACTGACTGTGAGGGTATGAAATATAGAGGTAGACTTTTTTGACAAAATGAGGGGAGGATTGATTTTGCAGCCCAGGAGCAGAGGTCCCTGGAGTCATCAAGTGAGAAGAATGGAGAGCGGGACCCTACTCTGAGAGGCAGTGATGGCAGGGATGGAGACACAGAAGATGATATGGACTGTTAGAGCAACTGGGGACACTGAATTCAGGGAGGAAGAGGGGCTGTGTGCTTGCAGATTGTAATCATTGCAATGAAAAGAAATATGATAGGATGAATGTAAAACTGATATTCTTTTCCTTTAAACCTCAAAATAAAAACTTATATATGTAAAAAAAAAAAATGGATGGGGAAAAATATGTTAAGCTAATGGCAATCAAAATAAGCAAGAGTGGTAATATTAATTTCTGATAAAATAGACTTTAACGCAAAACACAACATAAGAAACAAAGAAGAACATTAGCTCATGATTAGAGGTCTAATTTAGTAAGAAACCATAATCACTGAAAGAACCTCAAAATACACAGATCAAACTTTAGTACAAGGAGAGAAATAGAAAACTCTACAATAATAGTAGGAGATTTTAATATACCACTTTTGATAAAGGACAAAACAAGAAAGACACTCAACAAAGAACTAAGCAACAAAATCGATCAACTTAACCTCATAGATTTATACAGAGCACTCAACCCAACAATAGTACAATACACATTATTTTCCAATACACATGGGACATTCTCTAGAATACACTATATGTTAGGCCACAAAGCATACCTCAATAAACTTAAAAACATCAAAATCTACAAAACATCCTGCAGATTACAATGCTATAATATTAAAAAATCAACAATAGGAAGATCAAGGAAAAAAATCAGCTACATGGACACTAAGTAACTGCTTAAAAGCTACTGGGTAATAGAGCAAATAAACAATGGAATAAAAAAAAATCCTTTTAGCAAATGCGAGTGAAAAAGACGTACAAAACCATTGGGAAACTACAAAAGCAGTGTTTAGAGGTGAATTTATAGTAATAAGCACACATCCAAATAGAAGAAAGAACCAAAATCAACATATTAATGCAACATCTCCAAAAATTAGAAAAGGAGAAGAAATCTAAATCTACAGTCACCAGAAAAAAAAAAAAAGGGAGGGGGGAGAGCAAAAATAAATGAATTAGAAAACAGCAAAGCATTAGAAAAAAATCAACAAAACAAGAAATGTTTTCTTTGTAAAGATTAATAATATTGACAGACCAGTGACAAATCTAAAAAAGAAGAGATGAATATGTAATTTGCATAAGAAACAATTTGGGGGATTGTCACAACAGAATCAGCAAAAATAAAAAGGATAATAACAGAACGCTTTGAAGAAATGTACCCCAACAGCTTTCAAAATCTGGAAGAATTGGACAAATTTTTAGAAAAACAAGAGCTATCTAAATGAATGCAAACCGAAACAGAAAACTTAAATAGACTGACAACAAAAGATGAACTTTTTCAGGTCATTAAAAAGTTCCCAACAACAACAACAAAAAAGTCCAGGCTCAGATAGTTTTATTGGTGAATTCTTCCAAACATTCAATGAAGAACTGACTCCAATTCTACTTAATTCCAGAACATAGAAAATGATGGAAAACTCCCAGATGCATTTTATGAAGTGATCATAACTCTTATACCAAAACCAGCCATAGTGGTAGTGGTGGTAGTATGCTGTGGACTCAGTTCCGACTTAGAAACCCTACATAGGGTTTCTGTAAAGCTTTACTGGAGCAGAAAGTATCATCTTTTTCCCATGGAATGCTGGTAGTTTCGAACTGCTGACCTTGAGGTTAGCAGTCCGACTCATAACCACTATGCTAGCAGAACTCCTTAAACTAGCTATACACATCATTTAAAAAAGGTAATTATAGACCAATATTGCTCATTGATATTGATGCAAAAATTCGCAACAAATTCCTAGACAATAGAATTCAACGCATATAAAAAAAAAAAAAAAAAAAAAAGATGACCAAGTGGGATTCATACCAGGGATGCAAGAATGGTTCAATATTAACAGTCAATGTAGTCCACCACATAAATCAAACAAAAGAAAAGAACCATGTAATTATGTCAATTGATGCAGAAGGCATTTGACAAAATCCAATATCCATTCCTGAAAAATACAAGTTTAATATACAAAAATTGTTGTGGTCCTCAATGTTAAGAAATCTCTGAAAACCATTTATGATAGCTACCCAAAAGATGAAATACTTTGGAATAAATCTAACTAGAGAAATAAAAGATCTAAAAAAATAAAACTATAAAACATTATTACAAGAAATGCAAAGAAACTTACAAAAATGGAAGAATATACCATGCTCATGAATATGAAGACTTAAAATTGTGATAATGTCCAAACCACTGAAAGCAATCTATAGATATAATGCAATCCCAATCCAAATTCCAATATCATTCTTTAAAGAAATAGAAAAAGTGATCACTAACTTCATATGAAAGAAAAGAGAGCTGGCATAAGCAAAACATTACTAAGAAGAAGCACAAAGTTGGAGGCCTCTCATTTCCTAATCTCAAAATCTACTACACAGCCATAGTAGTCAAAACAGGCTGAAAATGATACAATAAAAGATACAAAAATCAACGATTTCTGAGAAATCAGAAGAAGATCCACCCACATAAAGTCAACTGATCTTTGTTAAAGGACCAAAACACCTTAAAAGGGGAAGAGATCGTCTCTTTCACAAATGGTTCTGGCAAAACTGGAATCTGAGGGGTAATGAAATCATGAAAACATGGATTTTGTGACAGAATTATGATTTTTTAAATAATGTGAAGAAAATATTAGGTAAATGTCATATAAGAGATTTAGTTTTTCATCTTTATCATTATTATGTTGTTGTTGTTAAGGGCCGTTGACTTGGTTCTAATTCATAGCGACCATATATAGTATTTCTGAGGAGCAGCTGGTGAGCTTGAACCATCGACCTTGCAGTTCAAATGGCTTTGCAGTCTGGTGCATTAACTCACAGCGCCACACGAGGACTCTTATTATGTTGTTGTTGTTGTTAAATGTCATCGAGTCTGTACCTACTCATAGCAACCCTATGTACAAAAGAATGAAACACTGTCCAGTCCTGGGCCAACCTCACGATTGTGCCACACTTGAGCCCTTTGATGCTACCACTTTGCCAATCCATCTTGGTGGAGGTTTACCTCTTTTTCTCTGACCCTCCAAGTTACCAAACATTATATCCTTCTGCAGTGCCTAGTCCCACCTGACAATATGTCCAAAGTATGAGAGATGAAGTTTGGCCATCTTGGTCTCCAAGGAGCACTCTGGCTGTACTTGTTCCAACACAGGTCTGTTGGTCCTTTTGACAGCCCATGGCACTTTCAATATTTTCCTCCAACACCCTAATTCAAAGGCATCAATTCTTCTACAGTCTTCCTTATTCACTGTCCAGCTTTTGCATGCATACGAGGTTATTGAAAATACCATGGCTTGGGTCAGGCGCACCTTAGTCCTCAAGCTTATGTCTTTGCTCTTTAATGCTTTAAAAAGGTCTTGTGCAGCAGATTTGCCTAATGCAATATGTCGTTTGATTTCTTGACTGCTGCTTCCTTGAGTATTCCTAGTTGATCCAAGAAGAATGAAGTCCTTGACAACTTCAATCTTTTCTCCATTGATAAGAATGTTGTTAATTGGTCCAGTGGTGAGGAATTTTTTTTTTCTCTACATTGAGATGTAATACATATTGAAGGCTGTGCTCTTTGATCTTCATCAGTAAATATTTTAAGTCCTCTTCACTTTCAGCAAGCCAGGTTGTAGCATCAGCATATTGCAGGTTGTTAATGAGTCTTCCTCCAATCCTGATGCCACGTTTTTCTTCATATAACCCAGCTTCTCAGATTATTTACTCAGCATACAAGTTGAATAAGTATGGTGAAAGAATACAACCTTGTTGCACACCTTTCTTCATTTTAAACCATTCAGTGTTCCCATGTTCTGTTCAAACAACTATCTCTTGGTCCATGTACAGATTCCTCATCAGTAAAATTAAGTGTTCAGGTTACTCATACTTCACAATGTTGTCAATAGCTTGCCATGATCCACACAATAGAAAGCCTTTGTTGTCAATAAAGCACAGGTAAACATGTTTCTGGTATTCTCTGCTTTCAGCCAAGATCCATTGGACATCAGCAATGATATCCCTCATTCCACGGCCTCTTCTGAATCTGGCTTGAACCTCTGGAAATTCTTTGTCAATGTATACTTGCAGCCATTTCTGTATTATTTTTAGCAAAACTTTATTCTCATAGGATATCAAAGAGATTGTCTGATAATTTCCACATTCCGTTGGGTCACCTCTCTTTGGAATAGGCACAAATACAGATCTCTTCTAATCAGTCGGCCAAATAGTTGTCTTCCAAATTTCTTGGCAGAGATGAGTGAGTGCCTCCTGTGCTGCCTCACTTTCTTGAAAGATTTCAATTTTTATTCCATCAATTCCTGGAGCCTTGTTCTTTGCCAATTCCTAATGTCAGACAGTGCCATACCAGGACTCCCGTTATTTATACTGTTGTTGTTATTGTTATGTGCTGTGGAGTCAGTTCTGACTCATAACAACCCTGCACAGGGTTTCTGAGGCTGTAAATCTTCATGGGAAGAAAGAACCTCATCTTTCTCCCATGGAACAGTTGGTAGTTTTGAACTGTTGACTCTGAGATTAGCAGCCCGATTCGTAACCACTACATGCTGTTGTTGTTGTTGTTGTTGTGTGCCGTCGAGTCGGTTCCGACCCATATGCTAGCACCACTTAAATTAATGGTAATCTTTCTGTGCAAAATATAGTGTTTCAGTTATAAAACATTCAATCCAATATTTATTGATCCCCTATTCTGTGCAAGACACTGTCAAGGAGATTATGAGACAGAAAAATAGACAAAGAAACTAATCCCAAAACAAGCTTAACATTTGGCTAGTGATGGGGCAGATGATAAAAACTGGATATGAATAAAGGCAAAAGATACTACATACGTTCCTAGCAGTTTGAATGGAAGATGTTAAGAACCCAAAGGAAATAGTAATTAAAATATTCAGTAGATATGTTTCCTAGGCCTTGAAGGAAAAGCAAGATATTTACAGATTGAGAAGTAGTACAGCACATCACAGACCTAAGAGATAACGTGTGAAATAGAGTAGACTGCTTAGAAATAAAGAACAATTCAAAGGACTTCAGTGACAATGAATAGAATGCTGTACTTATGTTTGTTGTTGTTGTTTTTGTTAACTGCTGTTGAGTCAGCTCCCACTCATGGCGACCCTGTATAGGGTTTTCAAGGAATGGCTGGTGAGTTTGAACCACCAACCTAGTGTTGCCAACAGAACCTGCAGTTCAGTGTTTATCCTGCACCGTATTTGTGTGTAAGGAGGGAGATATATTGGAAATCAGAATATGGAGAGCCTTAAATGCCATGGGTTTTTCTCATACCCTAGAAAAGAGTCTGGGGGAAATCTTACATGCTAACACTTTACTGGGTATTTTGGTCCTAGGATAGGAAGAGTATGGAAAAGACAAGTGAGGCAGGCAAGATGGAAAGCAAATCTACAACGTTGCATTACTGAGCTGTCCCCTGTTTTACAAGAAATCACAGCTGGTTGTCTGGTCAAGCAGAACATCCCCAGAGAGGCCATATGGAGCCACTGCATCTGAAAACATTCTGACGTGGGGTGAAAGGGGGAGCAATTTATCTTCTGACTGCTGCCTACCTCCTATGTCTCATAGATCAAAATTCATCTTCTGGGTGATGAAAATGTTCTAAAATTAGTGCTAATGGTTGCAGAACTCTGAAAATGCTAAAAAGCACCAACTTCAACGGGTTGAAAGAGTGAATTTTTATGTCATGAGAATTATACCTGAATAAAACTATTATATAAAAAAATTTCAAACTATGGGAAGATAAAGCCCATTTGAGTCCAAAGTCACTGCTATTGAGTCAATTCTGACTCTAAGCAACCCTATAGGACAGTATAACTACTCCATGGGGTTTTCAAGTCTGTAAAGCTTTATTCAAACTGATTACCATGTCTTTCTCCTAAGGAGTAGCTAGTGAGTTTGAACTACTTAAGCCACCGTACCGCCAGAAAGCCTTTCAATCATGTTGGATTTAGGAATAGAGCTGCTATGTATTCTGCCAACAAAGCCAAAAGCAAACTCACTTCCACTGAATTGATTTCAACTCATAGTAACCCTACATCTCAGAACAGAACTGCTCTTTGGGTTTCAGAGACTTTAACTCTTCACTGAGCTGCCTTCTCCCAGAGAAGCTGGTGAATTTGAACCACTGACATTGTGGTTAGGAGCTCAATGTTTATTTAACCCACAGCACCAACAGAGCTTCTTCTGCCGAGGAAGTTGGGATGACGAAGCAATCCTCACCAGGCAAAGCAGTGGTCATTCTAAAGGACAACAGAGGTAACTGACAATACTAGAAGATGAGGTGAAGGTTGTCATGACCTTGTGACTTCAGAAAAAGACTTAGTCTTTCATAAGTGCTACTCAGTCAGGAAAAAAAGTTACTGGGAAAGGCCCAGAAAACAAATAGAGCTAAAATATATGAGGCTAACCCTAACCTAGATCCAGCATGCATCTGCAAAAAAAATATGTGGCACCATCCATTGCTCCCCAAACACTCTCTCTTCCTCAGTTGGGTTTGATTATCTATTGTAATGGCCTCACAGAACTCAGACAATACTCACAATTATGGGGTTTATTAGGGAAGTTAACAGACTATAATTCAGGATCAGAAATGCTCAGGGCATTGGTTCCAGTCAGCAGTTGATAAATGTCCACGGGACAAGATGCACCATTCCACCATTAGCCTCTGCCTGAAGGCATTTGGCTCCAGTTCTGTGGGTCAGCAAACCTAGTTTCCCCAATTAAATACCTGGAGGCACCACACTGTCAAGCAAGTCTCCTGCCCAAAGTCACTCAACTTCACTTGCTCTGTCACTTGGGGAACCTACTGCTTTGTCTGCTGTCACGGCTCCTTTGCCACTCCTCTGGTGTAACAGTATTGTGTCCCTGAGTAGAAGAGCTTCAGTGTGCAGGCATCTCAGGGTCCAAAGGACGTGCTACACTATTGACACCTTCATCTTGATGAGAGTGAGATCCCCATCCCTGCTTCTGAGATGATTCATTTTAAACCAATGCTAAAGTTTCAAGTTTTTACAATTATAATGAACTCTGATGACATCCACAGTTGAATCATGTTATACAGTCACTATCTTCTCCCACCATCTCTTACTCAGATCCAACAGGACAGAAATGTTGTTTAGTGGGAGTTAAAGATTATGGCTACAAGAGACATCAGATAATTCATAGGCTCAAATCATCTCATTGCTATTGAGTTGCTTTAGACTCATAATGGAACCATATTCCACTCCATTAAACCGATGCCTCGGCTTCCCAAAGATGGTGTGTTGCAATCATCTAAAAAGCACTTGGCAGTGATGAGCCAATAAAACTGCAATTTCGGCAGTTACAGCTAACATTGGAACCTGAGGTTAAAAAAATGCCACTAATTGTCATCTCCTGCACCCATTGAGAGACAGAGTCTAATGTCCTGCTTGTTACTGAATATGGGCTGGTTTTCCATACTTTCTTGTTTAATGAAGCAAAATGAACTTTTGGGGACTTCTGAATCTAAATCAGAAAAAGACTATGTATGACAAGGAAGGAGTCCCAGTGTGGTGCTCTAGGATAGGCACTGGACTGAAATGTCAGTTTGAGCCATAAGGTCGGCAGTTCAAACTCACCAGCTGCTCCTTGGAAACCCTAAACAAGATTGATATGAGTAGGAACCAACTCAACAGCACTTAACACATAACACATAACAAGATAAGAAAACACAAAAATCCCATGAGAAAGAACAGAGGTATCTGGCAGATAGCACAAACGGAATTCTCATTTTAGTGCTAGCACCAACTTTCTCCCATCCAACTACCAGGAAGAGCGTGCCAGGGTCCTGGTACAGATCGCTGTCTCTGGCGTCTGTTAAGGTTTCCCTGTTGAGGCTGTGAGGACCAGAAACAGAGTACCCATGAAGTCCTCCCCAAATTCTTTACTCACAAAATGAGATATAATAACACTGTTCTGTTTAAGTTAAAAGGTTTTGGAACTAGCTAGGTTCAAGCTCACCAGTCACTCCTCAAAAACCCTATACAGAGTTTCTATGGGTCTGAACTGAGTCAATGGTGCTTAACGACAAACAACAGTTTTGTAGTGTTAAGAAACAAAAACAAAACACATAATTTTTACTTATACTCTCTTTTCTCCACTAACTACCTTGCCCTAGAGCCACTGCCCTGATTTAGGATGCCTAGTGCTGGTGTAAGGAACTCTGGTAGCGTAGTGGTAATGAATCGGGCTGCAAACCGCAAGGTCAGCAGTTCAAAACTACCAGCTGCTCCGCGGGAGAAAGATGAGGCTTTCTGCTCCCATAAAGATTTACAGCCTCGGAAACCCTGTACAGGGTCGCTATGAGTCGGAACCAACTCGACGGCACTTAACAACAACAACAACTACACTAAAGTTACCTCACTACCATTTGAATGCCCTGCGTTACTTTTTTGATAGTATAATTCAGACCCATTTTCTTCATTTCCTTACCCTTTTAGAGGAGCCTGGTTTGCTTTATAACCATTCTTGTTTGTCATGGGAGTACTGGAGCCCACTCATTGAACTTCCCAGGATCAAGAAATACTCCTTCTTTTTCCTATGGCTTACTAGAAAACACTGATCCTTATAACTATTTCAGTCTTTACCTTAACATTTTCCTGATGGAAGAATGGTTAAAGTGATCAACTGCTAGCAAACAAACAAATGAATAGTTTAAACCCACCAGTCACTCTGTTAGAGAGAGATGTGGCAGTCTGCTTCCATAAGGATTGTTGTTGTTGTTGTTAAGTAACATTGAGTAGGTTCTAACCCATGGTGACCCTGTATAGGATTTCTAAGGAGCAGCTGGTGAACTTGAACTTCTGACTTTGTGGTTCAAACCAACTTTGTAGTCTAGCACATTAACCCACAGCACCACACCCGGACTTCTCCATAAAGGTTACAGCCTTGGAAACCCTCTGGGTTAATTGTGTTTTGTCCTGTTGAGTGGCTATGAGTCAGAATTGACTTGGCAGCAATTGGTTTGCTTTGGGTTTTGATTGATACAGTGACATGAGGCACACAAGTGACTTGCTGCAGCTTTCAATTCAGGGGAACCCTAACTGTGTTCTCTACAGAAGCTGGACTTCTAGGCTGAGAGGATTTAACATTCTAGGAAGAAAAGGGACAGATTCTTCACGAGGTTATTGATAGTGAGAAGGGCCAAACTTTTTTTCCTTTTACTTCCTGGACCTATGGATTCTAGTTACTATTGGGACAGAGCACAATAACTTGACTGCTGGCTCAGTGTATATACTGTTTTTGTTAAGTGCCATCGAGTCAATTCCATCCCATAATAACCCTCAATAGGGTTTCTGAGGAGCAGCTGGTAGCTTGAACCACCAACCTTGTGGTTCAAACCAACACTGAAGGCCAGCTCATTAACCCACAACACCACACCAGGACTCAATTCAGTGTGTTGCTCCTCAAAAGAGAACACCTCAACCTTCAAAGAGTTGTTACTGAGCTGGTAGAGTTTGTGAACCTTTAACAGACATTCTATTGTATTATCAAGCTGTACTGTTTTGGAGTACCAAGGTACAAGTTAAGATTGGTGAATCTTGTGCCAATTGTTGGATCTCTTGTCATAAAATCTGTCTCCTGTTTCAAGGAAATATAATATGGGTATTATGTCAATGAATAAATAGTCTGTAAGCCCTTGGGCATGATGCTATCAGAGCTTTCCAGAAGTATGGAGAGAAAAAAACACAATATTTCATATTTATATATTCATAGTATGAAATTATTCATCCAAAGAAACATCGATGTCTGTTGCAAGTTGGAATATATTGCAAAAACATCTTCCACATTGCAGACGTTTCCTGAATTTTAGGGTGTTGATTCTACAATGTCTGTTATCCATGTGCATTACTTGAGCTAATAGGGTACTTATCAAGTTCTTCATGATGTCATTAACATAATGTGATCAACAAATGCACTAGAGTGATTTTCAATGGAATGCCAAGATGATCAAAGTTCCTGAATGCTATAGCATGACAAAGATCATAATAGTTACCATGTTGCTAAGTGCTGTTGAATCAATTCTGACTCAAAGTGAGCCAACATGACAACAGAATGTCAGGCTGCGCTTCTGAGCCATCCTCCTAACCGTTGTTTATTGAGCCCATTGTTGCAGTCACTGTGTCAGTCTTGTTGAGGATCTGTTGACCCTATCTGTACTTCACTAAACATAATGTCCCCAGGCACTCCTCAGAAATTCTATACTGGACTGCTATGAATCAGAATAAACTTGACAGCACTTAACAAGAGCAACACCAATGATCACATTTTAAGGGGGAGGACCATCAATTTCCTTCAGTATTTTTCTTTCTGGTTAACCTGAAAAATGACTTTAGTTGCATTTGGAATAGATACAAATATAAATATTAATATAGATAGACTTTGCAGGGTCTCTCCAGAGGGCCTAATCTGGTCTTATGTTGCTATGTTCAGAAACATAGACATGGAAATTGAGTGCAAGAGTTATTTTCCATTGTAGTGTGATTTTTACATTACAGTATATATTTGTATTGTGGTGACATTGCCTTAGAAAAAGGAATGTCTTTTGAGCCTTTTGGGGAATAATATTTGTTGACAATGTATGAAGCCTTACACAATAAAACCATTCTAAGATTCCTACTACAATAAAATATACAAACCTATGATCAATTACATTTCTATGTGTAATATACTATGTAAGCCACTGGATTTTAAAAATTAAAATTTCTAGAACCCAAATCTAAGTCCCCATCTCAGGACTACTGATTCAGAAACTGTGGGAATGAAGACCACTAATCTGTGTTTAGGGATCAAGGTGGCTCCAGACAATAAGCACTGGACGGTGAACCACAAGATCCAAGGTTCCAACTTGCCTGCTACTCCATGGGAGAAAGATGAGGCTTTTTGTTCCTCAGAATGCAAAGGTTGGAAACAAAGATCAGTAGTTGGAAAATATAATCCTGGTGATAGAAATATGCTAGAGATTGCCTGCTGGAATTTTGCATGACCAATGACTTATTCATTGCAAACCCACTTTTAAGCAACATAGAAGACCACTATACAAATGGACCTCACCAAATGGAATACACGGAAATTAAATCTGTGGAAAGACATGTTAGAAAAGCTCCATAACATCAGCCAAAACAAGGCCAAGGAAAGACTGGAACAGATCATCAATTGCTTGTATACAAATTCAAGCTAAAGCTGAAGAAAATTCAAAACTAGTTAATGAGAACCAAAATATGACCTTAAATATATCCCACTTGAATTTAGAGATCATCTGAAGAAAAAAGTTGATGCATTAGACACTAAAGACAGAAGAGTTGTGGGATGCCATCAATAATATCAAACAGGAAGAAAGCAAAGGTCATTTAGAAGATAAGAACGAAGGAAAAGGCCAAAATGGATTCTAGAAGAGTCTGAAACTTGCACACCAGCATAGAGATGCAAATGGGATAAGTGAAAAGGTAAAAGGACTGAACAGAAAATTTCAAGGTCAGCTCAAGAAGACAAAAGTCAAATATTATAAGGAACTGTGCAAAGACTTGGAATTAGAAAATCAAAAGAGAAGAACATGCTCAGCATTTCTCAAGGTAAGGGACCTAAAGTAAAAACTCAAGCCTTGTTGTGCGGTATTGAAGGACACTATGGAATGAGGGATATCATTGCTGATGTCCAATGGATCTTGCTTTC
>NW_006408550.1:2924806-2926651 GCF_000296735.1 Chrysochloris asiatica
AGCGATATGGATTGGCCAAGTGGCAGCATCGATGGACTCAAGCATGGGAACAGTAGTGAGTTGCCCAGGATCGGGCAATGTTTCGTTCTGCTGTGCTTAGGGTCACTATGAATCAGTATTGACTTGATGGCACCTAACAACAACAACATGGGCAAATCAGTATGAACTACAAGGTTGGCGGTTCAAAAGAACCCAGAGATCTGTGTTGGAAGAAGTGCTGTCAGCGTGCTCCTTGGAAGCCAGGATGGCCAGACTTTGCATCTCATATTTCATAGAGATTATCAGGAGAGACTATTCCCTGGAAAAGGACATCATGTTTGTAAAGTGGAGGGTAGGAGATAAAAAGGGAGACCCTCAACTAGATGGATTGACACAGTGGCAGCAACAGTGGGCTTAAGGGTAGCAACAATTGTGAAGTTTGCCTAGGCATAGGGTCATTATGAGTCCGTACTGTCTCGAAGGCACCTAATAATAACAAAAACTACAGACAGTGTTGCTGGGCACTCATTAGCAGATATTCAAAGACTGAGATAATAGAATATAATAGTAGTGGAAAATGTATTCTATTTGCACCAGAACTGACCTACAAAAGTCATTGGAATGGATACCCATCATAAATTGAAGAAGATAACTATATGTCATTGGTAATGTGTCAGACTGCAAAGATGTTTGACCTGCAAGGTCGGCAGTTCAAACTCACCAGCTGCTCCTCAGAAACCCTATACAGGGTTGCTTTGAGTCAGAACCGACTTGACGGCACTTAACAACAACAACATGTGTCATTTCAGATTTGGTGGTCAAATTTTGTTCCTCCATAAATTGAATATTTTTAGTTTTCTTTTTTTTTTTTTTTTGTCTTCATAAGAGATTTTTGCAGAGTTTTAGCTAGCATAACTAGCTTAACATGGTAACCAGATAGCAGTTTCTCTAGATCATTTATTATCTTATTTTGATAGCATGCCTCTTTATCACCACAATTTTATTGGGTTGCTTCAAAACATTAACTGAAAAAACACTATATACTTTTTATAGGTATGCCTGAGAAGTGTAAGAAATCACTTTTTTTTTCATAGTTTTCCAAAGTTATGAACTACTGCAAAAAGCTATCAACAATCAGTGATTTAATCTATTTTATTATTTTAATCAAATTTATATACCTTAGAAAGGCATATCAAAAGTTTAGCCATTTGAGCTGATTTGATTTCTGAAAGGAGGCTGGATTCTACATGGGAATCTATAGACATTATTGTATAACTATCCTCTTATTTTCCCTTTTCATTGCAAGATAAGACAAATCAACAAACATTGTTAATTTGACATGAGAATCTCTAAATGATATGTCTTGCGGTGAGCAGTGGTTGACAAAGAAACATAAACTTGACATTATCATTCATAAGGTAGGAACATTAAAGCTTCTGGATATATATTTAACCAAAGGAGAAAGTGTTAATATTTCTTAATTAATAAACAAGCAGAAAATTGGGTATTTCAGTAGTGACAGGGATTGTATCACATGTGGTACTATCAGGTGGATAGAGAATTCTAGTCAAACCTATGAATACGTTTGACTAACATAGCAAAGGCTGAAAATCCTTTGAAACAAGGAGGATAAACTTTGGTTATTATAGCCTACTTGTTGTTTTTAAGCGCCATCTCCTTGGTTTAACTCATAGTAATCCTGCGTAGGGTTTCTTGTGATTAGCAGTTGACTGCTTAGCCTATAGTACTAAAGAGGACTCCATAACCTACTTGTTGTTGTTGTTGTTGTCAGGTGCCATCGAGTCGGAACCGACTCATAGCGACCCCATGCACAGCAGAACGAAACAATGTCCGATCCTGGGCCAA
>NW_006408550.1:2946293-2948186 GCF_000296735.1 Chrysochloris asiatica
AAGCATAGCAACAGTGGTGAGTTTGACCCAGGATTGGGAAATGTTTCGTTCTGCTGTGCATAGGGTCACTATGAGTCGGTACTGATTTGATGGCACCTAACATCTGCTGCACATTTGTTGTACTAAAATCACACTTTTCTGTCATTCTGGGCATTCCCTTTACTTTTCTCATTAGTTGGAGTCTAGTTTCTTGGATTCCATATCTTCAGATATTTTGGTAGTTTGAATGTGTTAAATGGAGTTCTTTCCCAAAGATATGCCCAAGACCTAATCTTCACAACTTGTGAACATTATCTTATATGGAAAAAGTGCATTTGCAAATGTCATTAAATTAAGGATCTTGAGACAAGGGGATAATTCTGGATTGTTTAGGTGAGTCATAAACCCAATGACAATTGCCCATATAAGATTGAGACAAAGGGAAATTTGGCAAACAGATGAGGAGGCAATAAATCAATACAGCCAAAGATAGGAAAGATGCAGACAAAAATTTAGGAAAGTCAATTGTTGTTGTTCTTGCTGTTGTTAGATGCTATTGGGTCAGTTCTGACACACAGAAACCTTATCCACAAAGAAAGAAACACTGCCTGATCCTGAGCCATCCTCAAAATTGTTGTTAAACTTGAGCATATTGTTTCTCTCACTGTGCCAATACATCTAATCTAGGGTCTTCCTCTTTTTTCTGACCCTTCACTTTACCAAGCATAAAATCATTCTCTAAGGACTGTTCCCTCCTGATAATCTGTCTGAAGTATGAGAGACGAAGTCTTGCTGTATTGGCTTCTAGGGAGCATTCTGGCTATACTCTTTCCAGTATAAATTTGTTTGCTCTTCTGGAAGTCCATGGTACTTTTAGTATTCGTCCCCAAAACTATAACTCAAATGCACAATCTCTTCAATTTTCATATGCATTTGAAGCTATTGAAAAGCCATGACTTTGGTTAGGTGCATCTTAGTCCTCAAACTGACATCTTTACTCTTAAATACTTTAAAGAGCACTTGTGCAGTAGATCTGCCTAATGCAATAGGTCATTTGATTTCTTGACTGCTGCTTCCATGAGTGTTGATAGTACATCTAAGCAAAATTAAGTATTTGACAATTTCAATCTTTCTTACATTTGTCATTATTTTTTACTGGCTCAATGGTGAGGATTTTTGTGGTCTTTATATTGAGGTGCAATCCATATTTAGGAACGTGGTTTCTGATCTTCATCAAAAAGTCCTCTTTGGGAGCTGTTTGCTGACAGCCAGGGGAACGGGGGACGGCCCTGTGGGGTATATCCTTTGGTTATTTGATGATGCATGGAGGGGATTGTAACCATTGCAATGTAAAACAATAGGATGAATGTGAAGCTGAAGTGGGACAGAGGCAAATAATGATGTAAGCACAACCTTAGAAAAACAAGGCTCTGAAATACAGAGATTGAGACATGGCTGGAATGGAGAAAAGGGGAAAACAATGTTAAGATGCTTGGCTTTCTTTTGAATCTTGGGTTCCCTGGCATACCACTATAAAATAGACACTGGAGGGGGAGAGAAAGGAATAGCCAGAAATATCACCTTAGAAAGCTTGTAAGTCTATCTTTTGCCTATAACTGATTGGAATATCTAAAATGGGGCTACAAAGTGCCCAGTGATGGAGGCTTCCTGTGGAGCCTCTGCATTACACTCCGCAAGACCATAGGTGGAATCCTGAACAGCACCCAGAATCTTCTGAAGGGAAATTTCCACTTGAAAGGACACGCAGACCAGTGTGGAGCGGCCAGAACAGAAGATATTTCTTGAAAGAAAGACTGACAGGAAAAATACAATACAATACAGGCAGAGCGACTGATTACTACAAGAACAAACAAGTGGCCCACCTAGGAGACATCAAGGCAAGTAGTCAGGTCG
>NW_006408550.1:2948911-2949974 GCF_000296735.1 Chrysochloris asiatica
ACGTTTTTGTAGCAAAAGGAGAGGAGGGATAACTTTGCAGTCTAGGAGCGGAGGTCCCTGGGACCATCAAGGGAGAAGAGCAGAGAACGGAAACCTACCCAGAGAAGCAGTGATGCCTGAGATGGAGGCAGAGATGACGATGTGGAGAGATGGAGCAGCTGGGGACTTTGGACCTGGAGAGACAGAGGGGCTCTGTTCTGACAACTGGGAAGCAGGCTTGTGGGGTGTACCCGGTGGTTAGTGGATGATGCATGGAGGGGATTGTAATATGGCAAGGAAAAGATATATGATGGGATCAATGTTGCAGGGAGACCAGCTCTCTGTGGGGGGTCGTGGGACACAAGAGGATATGCCGAGTCGGCGAATGAATGAAGAAATGAATGAATGAATGAATGCAATTGAAAGGCTTTTCAGCTTGCTGTGCTGTCCGGCTGTTCTCTCCAGCTTCTGTTTTTTGCTTTCTGCTTTCAGCTGCTACTTCTGCTTTCTGCTCTCTGCCCCTACTTTCAGCTTGTACTTTCTGCCACTGCTCCTACTCCCTGCTCCTACTGCTGCTGCTTCTACTCTCTTCTTTCTGCCTCTGCTCCTACTGCCTCTGCCTTCTTTCTGTCAGCCCAGCTCAGAAAGTCTTTATTTTTTATACTTAAAACTACACAGTACATGTATTGACACTTTTATCATTTTTTGAATCGTTACACAGTTAGTCACAACATCCTTGTACCTGGTCATTAGACAACCTTGACAAAAATACTTCTGTGATGTTCAGACTGACCTTCATCTCCTTTCCCAGTATATGATAAACTGTTTCTCCTTGTTTCTACTAAAAGATTATAAACTTTCTATGGTACATAATGTGCTATTATTTTCATAATAAAGGTATTCATTAAATCGCTTAGAAGCTATGTGGCATAAAGCTACTTGCTGCAAGAAGTGTAGATTATCAAGTCAAAACTATCCTTCACTCAAGTTCATTATTGTCTGCTTGTTTATGCAGGTGTCTGTATGTAGGGGTTTGAGAATTCTAGCTAGTGACTGATTGTGGTGAGGTCTATGGGGGTAGATC
>NW_006408550.1:2950074-2965318 GCF_000296735.1 Chrysochloris asiatica
TTTTCCTAAGGTTTGTAGAACTCATAGTGAAAGGCTGTGAATATGGCCATATTATATATTTTTACAAGTAAAATTAAGATTACTCTAAAGAGAAGGTAGAAAGCAACTTCTGAGAGCCATCTGTCTTGCAAGATGACTCCACTATTTGCCGGAACTGTGTCAAGCGGCAAATCGAAGCTGTTCTCTACTCTCAACTGCTCCCAGCACAATGTGAAGCTAATGTTCTCCCAGGTAAACCATCACATAACTCACAATAAAGCACTAAAAAAAAAAAAAAAGTCCTCTTTGCTTTCAGCAAGCAAGGTTGTATCATCTGTATATTGCAGGTTGTTAATGAGTCTCCTTCCATATGATGCCATGTTGTTCCTCATATAATCCAGCTTCTCATATAATTTACTCAGCATATAGAGTGAATAAGTATGGTGAAAGAATATACCCCTGGCACACTCCTTTCCTGACTTAAAAAAATTCAGTGTCTTCTAGTTCAGTTCAAATGACTTCCTTTTTGTCTATGTACAGCATAGGCATGAGCATAATTAAGTGTTCTAGAATGTCTATTCTCTGCAATATTTTCCATAGCTTGTCAGGATCCATAGTCACAGACAACCATGTTTCTGGCATTCACTGCTTTTGGCCAAGGTACATCTGATGCCAGCAGTGATATCCCTTGTTCCATGTCCACATCAGAATGCAGCTTGAACCTATGGCAATTCCCTGTCAGTGTACTCTCGCAGCTGTTTAATTGCACTTAGCAACAACAACAAAAGCTGTTTATCTTTTGTTGTTGGTGCCATTAAGTTGGTTCTGACTCACAGTGACCCTGTATAGGGTTTTCAGTAAGCAACTGGTGTGTTTGAATTTCTGACCTTATGGTTAAAAGCAAACTTGCGGTCCAGTGCTTTAACCTATAGCACCACACCAGCAAAACTGTATATACATGTGACAGTAATGATATTGTCTGATGATTTCCACATTCCATTGGGTCACCTCTCCTCGGAATGGGTACAGATATTGATATCTTTCAATCAGTTGGCCAGGTATGTGTCTTTCAAATTTCTTGATATAGATGAGTGAATACCTCCAGTGCTGACTCTGTTTGTTGAAATTTTTCAACTTGTATTCTTTCAATTCCCAGGACTTTGTTCTTTTCCAATGCCTTCAATGTACCTTGGACTTCTTCCTTCAGGATCACTAGCTCTTGATCATATACTGTCTCTTGAAATGATTGATCATCAACCATTTATTTGAGGGTACAGTGACACTGTATATTACTTCCATCTTCTTTTGGTGCTTTCTGCATCATCAATTATGAATTTGTTTTCATTTTCTTCATCTTCAGCTTGAACTTACATATGAACAATTGATGATATGTTCCACAATCTGTCCATTGTCTTGTTTTTTCCCACAGATGTAGTCAATGTGATTTGTGTGAATGCCATCTGATGAGGTCCATGTTGTATAGTCATCTTTTATGTTGTTTTAGAAGGCATTTGCAATTGACAAGTCATTAGTCTTGCAAAATTCTATCATGCAATCTCCAGATTGTGTCTATCACCAAGACCTTATTTTCCTTCTGCTGATCATTCCTCTTTGTTTCTAACCTTCACATTCCAATCACCAATAATTTTTAACACACTTTGGTTGTATGTGTGGTACAATCTGAAAGACTTAAAATGTTGGTAGAATTCTTTAATTTCATCATCACTTGCTTTAGTGGTTAGTGCATAAATTTGAATCCTAGTGATATTAACGGGTCTTCCTTATAGGTGTATGGATAATATCCTATTGTACTTCAAGATAGATCTTGATATGTCATTTTTGATGATGAATGAAATGTCATTACTCCTTAATTTGTTCTTCTCAGCATAGTAAACCATGTGATTGTCAGATTCAAAATAGCCAATACCAGTCCATTTCAGCTCACTAATGTCTTTGTTTTTGTTGTTAAGTGCTATCCAGTCAGTTCCTATTCAAAACAAACCTGTATGTTTTCCAAGTAGCAGCTGGTGATTTTGAACTGTCGACCTTGCAGTTCAAACCAACCTTGTGGTCCAGTGCTTAGCTTACAAAGCTAGACCAGTACTCCTACTAATGCTAAGGATATAGATATTTATACATTCCATTTCATTTTTGACAGCTTCCAATTTTCCTGGATTCATACTTTGTACATTCCATGTTCGGCTTATTAATGAGTATTTACAGCTGTTTCTCCTCATTTTGAGTTGTGGAACATCAGCAAATGAAGGTCCCGAAATCTTTACTCTTTTCACATCATTGTGGAGAAGATCTTTTCCCAGTTATATTTTGAGTGCCTTGCAACCTGAGAGGCTCATCTTCCGGCACTATATCTGACAGTATTCTGGTATTATTCATCATATTTCAATCTTCAGTATTCTGGTGTTATCTGACACTGTTTCACTGCTATTCATATGTTTTCATTGATTAAATATTCAGAAGTAGTGCATCTCTCCTTCTTAATTGAAACCCATCCACCATAGGTGACCCTGCTGGTATTTAAAATACTTGGTGTCATAGCATCTAGAATCATAGCAACAAGCAAGCTACCACAGTATGAAAAACTGACAGATGAGTGATGTTTTTGCTTTATAAATTTATGTATATAAAAAACATTTTATTATTGTTTTAGTGGAGTTCTAATATGGATTACAGAAAAAATCTGACACATGCCTATAGTAATACTTTTTAAAATGTAAATTGAATCATTTTACACCTCTTCTCAAAACACTTTAGTGGCTTTCTTTCCAATTGAAATAAAATATAATAATTTGCCTGTATTACCGTTGCTGCCTGGGGTCATGCCGTATTTTGTATCACTCTGCCTTGGTCAATATGCTTCAGTTACTGACCTCTTTTTAATTTCTCTATTGGACTATCTTTCCCTGCTTCAAGGTTTTTATATATCATGTTCCCTATATTTGAAATGTTTCTTTCTTTTTTTCTTAAAACCTACTGTACATTACTTATCATATTAACTCAAGATCATTCTTTTTTCATTTTTATTTTGACTAACACAATTCGTAATTGTATCTTAGGGTGGTTACTTTTGCTGGTCTTTAACTTTATGAAGGGAGGGAGCTATGCATATTTTAATCACCACACTGTGTCAATATATCATTCAAAATTTATTTCGATTGTAGCTATATAATTAGCTGTGAATATATTTTTATGTACACATTTAGTACTACCTCTTGTGGTCATTAATATTCTAAAGAAAGAGTGAGATGAAATAGTGCTAAAGGGAAATATTTTATTAAATTCATACTTTCGTGGAAAAGAGTAAACTCCTGATAGTTTCTGGAAATGAAATTGAATTTAAGGCTTCTGACATATATTTTTCATTGATCGCTGTAGTTTTCTTTAAGGAATTTAAGCTATCTTTTATTAGCTTTTTAATTTTGAACATCATGCTAACATTCTTTAATAATTAATATTCTCATTTCTGAAATTGGCATCATAAAATCTTACACATATAATTTTTCTAGGATTGCTTAATATACAATTATAGAGCTACTAGTATTGTTTTGTCTTATTAGTATTTTGTTTGTCTTGCATAATGAATGTTATTATTAAATAATCACTTGTTTCCTCCCTCATTTCTCTATGCTCTCCAATGATTATATATAAGGAAGGTATCTTTCCTAGGACTGTGAAGGACATACAACAGAATAATATACCATGGGATCATTTGAAATTTGCTTTTCTGACTGTCTGAACAAATTAAGATAGACTTCTCTGTCAGACCTTGAGTGGCTCAAGTCAGCCTGAGGATTAAACTATGTCTCAAGGGCTCTTTCTGACTTAGAGATTCTAAAGTGGAGGAAAGGTGTAATGAAACCTAGAGAAAGCATTCATAATGTAGAATAACCTGTGTACCAGAAAGAAGTAAACTGTGATTACTCTAAAATCTGAACTTATCTTAAAGACTTAGCATATGTTATGAAGAAATAATCAGTAGAGCTAAAAAAGTTTTGTATATTGTGCCCTTGATGGTGGGAGGTTTCATCTTAGGCATATGCCGTTTATCAATATATGGTGTATGCTTTAACATGCAATATTAATTGACTGAAAGGAAAACTTAAGCAGCATAGTCTTTTATGGCAGGCAAGAAACACCTAAAATTCAGCATCTTGACATTAATTAATTTTAGATAGAAACCTTTCTTAAGTCAACTTTATTTATTTACCCAACCAATGTTCATTGAGGATATAATGCATGCAAAGAAATATTAAGTTTTACTTTATGTATGCACTTGTATCATACCAGATGGAGTCCTGATGTTTGGCACTGTAAGATAAACACTGGATGGCTAACTGCAAGATCAGCTGCCCAAACGCACCAGCCGCTCCTCAGAAACCCTGTATAGGGTTGCCTGAGTCTGAATCAACTCAAAGACACTTTACAACAGCATCACATCAGACAGAAATCTTATTCTAGGTTCATTGGGTTTTTTTTGGTTTTGCTTTTCTTGAAACTTAATTTGATAAATAGTGAATTCTTAAGAAAAGTTTCAGTTGCCAAAATTAAGTTAAAAGGGGAGAGACGACTGGAAAAATCAGCCATTCCTTACCAGAAGAGACCTTTTCTTGTGTTTTTTGTTAAGTACTGTCTATTCCGTTCAGACTGATGGCAAGCCAGTATAAGGTTTACTAAGAGTGGTTGGTGAGTCGGAACCACAGACCTTGTAGTTCAAACTAACATTGCAGTCCAGCACGTTGACCCACAGTGCCACACCAGGACTCCAGGAGAACTGCATTTTGATAGTTGCTCAGAAATTTAATACCTTGCATATTCAACCAGTACCAAATAAACCGGTTTGACTGGATCATGGGTTTCATGTTGGGAACTATTGGAGAAAAGTCAGTTCTGAGCAGTATCCCTGTCTCTGTTCTCTCTTCCACAAACTAGGAAACTCCTACTCATTCTACCAAAGTAAATTCACTGTTATCTCCTGGGGGAATCTTATTTTGAATAACTATATTATTATAAGTCCCTTGTTTATGTTTTTGTGATTAAGTGTGACTAGGTCTGTTCTGACTCATAGTGACTCTGTATAGTTTCTGAGGAGTGGCTGGTAGGTTTGAGCTGCTGACCTTGAGATTAGTAGTCCAGTGCTTATTCTAGAGTACCACATCAGGACTCCTCAGTTGTTCATAGGTTACTTTAAAAATGATCATAACCTTTTAAGATCCAAAACTGCAGAGAGAAATTTGGGCCTGGTAACTATAATAATTTGATATAGCATGGCGTGGCACTGTGGGTTAATGCATCAGACTGAAAAGCCATTTAAACTGCATTGTAGGCCATTCAAGCTCACCAGCTACTCCTCGGAAACCTTATACAGGGTCGCTGTGGGTCAGAATCAACTAGACAGCACTCAACAACAACAACAAGTTTGTAGAGTTCTGGTGTGGCAATGCAGAATAAGCACTGGGCTGCTGACCACAGCTTTGGCAGTTCAAACCAACCAGCTGTTTCTTGAATACCCTATACAGGGCCTCTATGAGCTAGAACTGACTAAATAGCACTTAACAACAACAACAGTAGGCTTATATTAGAATTCATGATTTGCAGAAAGGCCTGTATCTATCATAAATTGAATCGTAGCCTTTGACACACATGCCTGGTCACTTATCAATAAAACTCTTTGAAGATTGCCTTAGATTTGGGTCAAATTCTGAGTCTTTCTAATGAGAAAATGGATAGAAAAGATTATAGACTTTTGAAAAGATACTCGTGAACTGAGTTTAAACGGTTAGCTCCATATGAGCAATGGCACTTCAGCTTGTATAGAAGATTTTCCAGTCAAATCGTCCTTTGTGGGTTGTACTCAATCAAATCATCCTTTGTGGATTGCATTGGGTGAGAATAAGAATGGTGAATGGAGATAACCCTGAGCTCAACTGGATTAATGGATACTGGCTATAGAGCTATGGAGCTTTGATTCAGATTGAACACTTTTGGCATTTAAAAGTTTTAAATACTTATATATAAATTCTGGGGATAAAGGAATATAAGTTTCTTTATAATTAACTCATGCTATCTATAAGTAAATACAATGAGGCAGGGACTTTCTGGAAGTCTCTCTCTTTAATGGGGAAAGCTGGGAGCAACTTTCCTGGAAGTCTGTTATGTTAAGCGAAGGCTCATTAGATCAGTTTTGACAACATTCTAAAATAGGGGAGAAATTGTGACCACTTAGGAGAAAGAATAATGGCCTTCAAAGAAGACTGTACAGAGACATATATTGTGGTTTGTTTGTGTTTTTCCATCATGTTAAAAACAAAACAAAACAACACATTATAAATATATGTTCAACCTATTTGGTAAATATATATACATGCTTTTAAAGCTTGCATTGTGCATTGAGTGATAGTTTACATGGGAGAAAATCAGTTTTGTACTCATCATATCATATTTTGTTTCATTGTAATGATTACAATCCCCTCCATGCATCACCATTCACATTTGTTAAATATTTTACATTTCATAAATTGGTAAGAAAATCCTGAATAATTTTGTTCCTGGGTAGAGGTTGAGTTAAGCATTTTCAGATGTTTCATTTTGTTTGTTTACAGAATCTATTTTTACTATAACCTAGGTGGAAAATGGTTTGGAATGAATGCTTGAAAATGGGCCAATTTTATGTTTTCTGTTCAGCTATAAGAAATGTGATTGGAATGTGAAGGTTGGGTTGGACACAAAGAGGAAGATCATTACTTGGAAAACATCGCCTAGGTGATAGAAATGATGTTAGAAATCGTATTATAGAATTTTGCAAGACTAATGACTTATTCATTGAAAATACAACAAACTGACTGCATCCGTGAGAAGACAATGGACATGCTCAATATCATCAGACAAAACAAAGCCAGAGGCAGACTTTGGAACAGACCAACAATAGATCATACGCAAATTCAGGCTGAAGCTGAAGAAAATCAACACAAGTCCAAGAGAGCCAAAATATGATCTGAATATATCCCACCTGAATGTAGAGACTGTCACAAGAACAGATTTGATGCATTAGACACTAATAGCAAAATACTAGAAGAGTGTACGATGGCATCAAGAACATTATAGAAGAAGAAAGCAAAAGATAATTTAAAAAACACAAATAAAAGAATAGACCAAAATCAATGTCAAAAGAGACTGAAACTTACTTTCCAGTGTACACATGCTAAAGTCAAAGGAAGAAATGAGGAAGTAAAAGAGCTGGATGGAAAATTCCAAAGGACAGTTGGAGGAGACAAATTCATTTGCAAAGAGCTGGAGTTAGAAAACATGCTCAGCATTTCTCGAGCCGAAAGAGCTGCAGAAAAAATATCAAACCTTAACTTGAAATATTGAATGATACTATGGGCAACATGTTAAATGTTGCAGAAAGAGTCACTGTACCAAAGAGACATAGTCAATGCTCAATCATTTCAAGCGATAGTGTGTAATCAAGAGCTAGTGGTACTGAAGAAATAAGTCCATGCTACACTGAAGACACTTGTGAAAAACCTTTCAACGAATTGATGCAGCACTGGACATGGCATATTCTAAATATGCCAAGATATTTAGAATACAATTACCTGACCAACCAATTGGAAGAGGTCCATATTTGTGCCCATTTGAAAGTGAGATGGTCCAATGGATTATGGAAATCATGGAATAATATGATTTTGCTAACTCAAAAGGTAACTCAAAAAATGGTTGCAAGAATACATCAATAGGTAACTACCAGAAATTCTAGCTGTATTCAGAAGAGAACTTGGAACAAGGACTATCATTGTTGACGTCAGATGGATATTGGCTGAAAGCAGAGAAGACAAGAAAGATGCTTACTTGTGCTTTTTTTATGATGCAAAGACATTCAACTGTGTAGATCATGACAAACTATAGATATGAAGAATGGATGTTCCAGAGCACTTAACTGTGCTCATGAGGAACCCACATACAAACCAAGAGGTGGTCATTCTAACAGAACAAAGGACACTAAATGGTTTATAATTAGGATGGGTGTGTGGCAGGGTTGTATTCTTTCACTATAATTATTATATCTGTATGCTGAACAAATAATCCCAGAAACTATGTTATATGAAGAAGAACAGGGTATCAAGACTGGAGTAAGACACATTACTAGCCTGCAATATGTAGATGATATACCTTGCTTGCTGAAAGCAAAAAGGACTTAAAATGCTTATTGATGAAGACCTAAGACCACAGGCTTTAGTATGAAATGCACCTCAGTGTAAAGAAAACAGAAATCCTCACTACTAGATCAACAAATAACATCATGATAAATGAATAAATGATTAAAGCTGTCAAAGATTTCATTTTTCTTGGATTCACCATCCACACTCATGGAAGTATAAGTCAAGAAATCAAATGAAGTATTGCATTAGACAAATCTGCTGTAAAATACCTCTTTAAGGTATTAAAGAGCAAAGAGATCAGTTTGAGGACTAAGGTGCTCCTGACCCAAGGCATGGTATTTTCAATAACCTCAAACACCTGTGAAAGTTGGGTGATGAATAAAAAAGACTGCAGAAGAATTGATACATTGTAATTATGGTATAGAATAAGAATACTAAAAGTACCATGGACTGCCAGAAGAACTAACAAATTTGTGTTAGAAAAAGTACAGGCAGAGTGCTCTTTAGAATATGTTGCTGTTGATGTTAGGTGCCATCGAGTTGGTAAGGATTCATAGTGACTGTATGTACAACAAAATGAAACACTTCCCAATCCGGGGTCCACCTCACAATCATTGCTGCACCTGAACCCATCGCTTCCACCACTGTGCCAATCCACCTTGTTGGGGGTCTTCCTCTTTTTCTCCAACCCTCCACTTTACCAAACATAATATCTTTCTCCAGTGACTGGCCCCTCCTGATGACGTGTCTGAAGTATGAGAGATGAAGTATGGCCATTCTGGTTTACAAGAAGCATTCTGGCTGTACTCCATCCAACACAGATTAGTTTGTTCTTTTGATAGTCCATAGTACTTTCAATATTCTCCTCTCACTCTATAACTCAAATGCATCAATTCTTCTATGGTCTTCCCTATTCACTGTCCAGCTTTCACATACATATGAGGTTATTGACAATACTTTAGAATATAGGATGGCAAAACTTTGTCTTGCATACTTTGGCCATATTATCAGGAGGGACCAGTTCTTGGAGAACATATCATCCTTTGTACTGTGAAGGGTCAGCAAAAAAAAGAGGGATACCCTCAACAAGATGAACAGTGTCAGCAGTAACAATTGTGGTGGTGGTAAAGGAGTGGGTAGTATTTCTTTCTGTTTGCATAAGGATGCTCTGAGCGGGAACCAGCTTGATGGAATCTAACAACAACATTGTAGGAAATATCTTCATTTTCAAGATCACAGTGTTTGAGTTTTAAATATTTTTACCAACATTTATTTTGCTTTGTTTGTTGTTCATTTCTGGTCATGAAAGTAAACAGTCTCCATAGTTTTCTTGTGGAGAGACTTCAAAGTTCCTTTTAAATACATATTTCTTTTATTTTATGTAGATTTTTTTCTACTAGAAAAATTTTGTTCCTAAAACAGAGGTATTTACTACACTTAATTTATTTAGGGAAAACACAATCTCAGATTGTTGCCTACTGATGTTGTTGCTGTTGTCAAGTGCCATGGAGTCGGTTTTGACTCATAGCCACCTTGTGTAGGGTTCTTGAGGAGTAACTGGTGACTGACCTTGCAGTTCAAACTGACTTTGCCATCTAGTGCATCTTAGGGGGAGCAAAAGTTGATCCTGGTAACCATCTTGTAAAGAATCATGGCTTCAAAATTTGTGTCCTCTTGTAAAAAGGTTCATCATTGTATTAGTAGAAATTTAAAAAGATTATCTCTAGGGGCTTAGAATTTTAGGAAAATGTTTTGATATTTTATCTTAGGTAAATTTTTCCACTTGGAAACTGTTTTTTTTTTTTTTTTTTTATTAAATGTTTTTATTTTGCATTGAGTGAAAGTTTACAGGGCACATCATCAGTTTCACATTTTTTTTTTTTTTTTATCTCTAGAATATCACATGGTCAAAGTTTCAAGTTAAGTTGATAGGAAAAGATTTCCCTGACAATTCTGAAGCAACTGTTTCAGCTGGCATTTCTTTCTTCACCAAACATACATAGAAACGTTAATGATGTTAAACTTTATAGTAAAAAGTTAAGATTTAATATTTCTGGAATCAGGAATATTTTTGACCTTATGGACTTAATTGGAATAGGTTGTATGTGGGAATCCTGGTTAGAATTCAGGTCTATAGAGATGTGGACAATAGATACTTCATTTCTTGTTTTAGAAAACCACGTTGGCCAATAACTATGGAACTCTAGCTAACCCTGCTATTCAGGGATCTTCACATTTGGTTGAAATAAGTTTACTGAGAGCAAGTGAAGGGACTATTCTGAGGAAAAAAAAAAAAAAAGATTAGTTGTATATATTGAAAGAAAAGATGAGGTAGTACTTCTTTGTTAAAATAAGAGGGAGGAGTTGCTTCTTCTTTTTCTAAAAGAGAATAGATGGTATGAATACATACTTCTCAATTTTATTCATATATGAGTAAATGCATTAATTTAAAAGGCATAAACATAGAATATACATTTTTCAAAATATTGTGCTTTGCTAGCTAAGGAGAAAATGTGTATTTTTGATCAGCTTTATATAAACTTTGTATTTGATTGCTGTCTTAGTCCAGGTTTTCTATAGAAGCAAAACCAGTTTTATATATATATATATATATGATGGAGGCGGTAGTGTGCCACGGAGTCAGTTCTGAATCATAACTATTCTGCATAGAGTTTCCAAAGCTGTAACTCTTCATGGGAGCAGAAAGCCTCATCTTTCTCTGATGGAACAGTTGGTAGTTTTGAACTGCTAACCTTGATTGTTAGCAACCCAACTCATAACCATTATGCTACCAGAGCTTCTTATATATGCACACACACACATATATATGTGGAGAGCGAGAGAAGTTTATTATCAAGGACATGGTTTACAATTGCAGAGTTTCAGGTACCCAAGAGAAGAGAGAGAGAGAGAAACGTTTCTCACATGTTGATTATATCGAAAGCACACCACACCCCCCAAGGAAGCATCTCTCCAATTGATTGGCTGCATATGGTCACTCATCCTAGTTAACTATGTCTGTATTAGATTTCGTCACCATGGGAATAAGCACATATCAACTGCCAAACCTCTGGAAATCCTGGCCTAGTTAAACTGACACAGAACCCTAATTATTACAACTGCTTATCAGTATAAAGTTTTAGTTTTAGATCACTTTTTGTTTCTTTTACACTTCAGCATGTAGTTGAACTGGCTGACTCATAGGAGTTCTCAAAAAGAGTGAACTCATTTTAGGATTAGTCTAAGAAAAGCTTAATTAGAAATATGATACATTAGGTACAAAATAAATCATGTAATAAATTCTTGAGTTCATCATGGAGGCTTGTGAGTTATAGGCTAATTTGAATAATCCAACCCAAGTGGGAATTGTATCTCGTTGTCATTTTGTTGAAAAGAAAAGCAACTCTATAGCTGCAGTTATATTTTCACTGGCACTTGAAGTCGTTTCTCAATGAAAGAAATAATTTTTAAGGGCTTAGAAAGGGAGATTAAAAAAAAAATCATTTCCCTTTGATTTTAAAAAATCCCTTCTTATTATATCCCCTCATGGATTACTAGTGTATGTGTTTGAAGCAAGTCAGTATGAACTATCATAGGTCTTTTTGTAGATAGAAATGTAGGCTGTTGTGTATCCTACTCCTATGGATGTAGTAGAGGTGAGGAACTGAGATAGGAGGAGAGAGGGAAGAAAGTGGACGTCTGCCAAATAAGATGGTGGGCATCATTATAGCTCATGAGCCATAAACTCAAATGTCACCAGGGTTATGTAAACTGCCTGAAAGAATTAAAAGCACATGTCTCATTTAAGAAGTCATCAGTAGTCAGAACTAGAAATCACTACATTTTTACAATCAATGAACATAGTCTCAGTGTTGTTATAGTATCTGATAATAAGAGGTAGAAATATTAATTCTATGTAGTGTTTTCAGATTTTTAAATTTTTACTAATCAGAATTGATTAAGAAACAAACAAAAAACTGAATGCACCAATAGCGAATTGTCTTCAGGAATAAAACTCAAGATTCTATCATGGTAGAAAACAAAATACAGACACTCATAATACATAACATTGACAATCTCTTGTTGCAAATAAAAATTGATAGGCAAATATTCTAGAAAATATGACTCATAATCAGTAAAAAGTTATTCAATAGAAAGTGAGTAGGTTCTTTGAAGATATCTTTATTAAATTAAGAAAGTTCTCTATTACAAGGTGATGAGTTATTTTTAATGGAATGGTATGGATTTTGTCAGTTTTTTTTTTTTTTGTTTTGTTTTGTTTTTAACACCAGTTGATATAGTCATAGGATTTTCCTTCTTTAATCTCTTAATACCCTGGGTTACATTGATCAGGTTCTAAACATTAAAATCACTTTGCATGCTTGGTGACCATGCATAACTTTTTACACATTTGCCCTAATTTTCTAGTGTTGCTATAAAAGAAATACCATATATGAGTGCTTTAACAAACAGAAATTTATTTTGTTAAAGTTTGTTGTTGATGTTGTTTTTAGGTGCTATCGAGTCAGCACTGACTCATAGCAACCCTATGCACATCAAAACAAAACACTGCCCGATCCTGGGCCAACCTCACTACTCTTGCCACACTTGAATCCATCGATGCTGCCACTTGGCCAATCCATCTCATTGGGGCTCTTCCTCTTTTTCTCTGACCCTCCACTTTACCAAACATGATATCCTTTTCCAGTGATTGGTCCCTCCTGACAATATGTCCAAAGTATGAGAGACGAAGTTTGGCCATCTTGGCCTCCAAGGAGCACTCTGGCCGCACGTAGGAGAGCACAAGTCCAAATTCAGAGTGATAAGTCTAGTGCAAGGCTTTTTCCCTCTACTGACTCTGTAAGAAGGTCCTTGTCTTTTAGTTTCTGTTCCAGTCTTCATTGTGGTGTCTCTCTTTCCTCATCTTTATATCTGCTCTTTCACTTAATTTCATTTATATCTTAAAATAAATTGACTCAATATACTCAGTATACTAATGCGGCCTAAGTAACATACTAAAGAAAATCCATTTCCAAAGGGGATTATAACTACAACCACTTTGTCGTTGTTTTTAGGTGCCTTTGAGTCAATTCTGACTTATAGTGACCTTATGAAAACAACAGAGAAAAACACTTCCAGCAAGCAAGATTGTGTCATCAGCATATGGCAGGTTCCAACAACTGACTCTTGGTCTCTGTACAGGTTCCTCATGAGCACAATTAAGTGTTCTAGAATGCCCATTCTTCCCAATGTTATCCATAGTTACAATTCACATAGTTGAATTTTTTTTTCATAGTTAATCAAGCACAAGTAAACATCATTCTGGTAATCACTGCTTTCAGCCAAGAGTCATCTGTATTCCATTGGGTGACCTCTCTTTGGAATGGGCCCAAATATAGAACTCTTCCTTTCAGTCGGCCAGGTAGCTGGCTTCCAAATTTCTTGGCATAGATGAGTGTTCCAGTGCTGACTCAGTTTTTTGAAAGATTTTAGTTTGTATTCCATCAATTCCTCGAGCTTTGTTCTTTGCCAATGTCTTCAGTACCATTGGCTCTTGATCATATACTCTATACTTTATAATCATGAAATTATTGAACATCAACCATTACTTTTTGGTACAGTGACTCTGTGTATTCCTTTATGCCTAATGCATCAAATTTGTTATCGAGATGATCTCTAGATAGAGGTCGGATATGTTCAAGGTCATAATTTGGCTCTTATGGACTTGTTTTAATTTTCCTCAGCTTTAGCCTGAACTTTCGTATTCATGGTCTGTTCCATTATCTGCTCTTTGCCTTGTTTTGGCTGGTGATATGGAGATTTTCCACCATCTCTTTCCACAAATGTAGTCAGTTTGATTTTTATATATGTGCATAGTCACTTTTTATGTTGTTTAAGAAAGAGATTTATAATGAAGTCATTGATTTTGCAAAATTCTATCATGCAATCTGCAGCATCATTTCTACCACCAAGTCCATATTTTCCAGCTACTGATCCTTTTTTGTTTCCAACCTTTGGATTCCAATGCCAGTAATTATAAATACATCTTGATTACAGTTTTGATCAATTTCAGACTGAAGAAATTGGTCGAATTAATCAATTTCATCATCACTGGCTTTAGTGGTTGGTATGCAAATTTGAACAAAAGTTTAACTGGTCTTCCTTTTAGGCATATGAATATTATCCTATCACAGACAACATTATACTTCAAGGCAGATCTTGAAATGTTCTTTTTGATGGTGACTATGACACCGTTTTTCCTCTTGATTGTCATTTTCAAAATGACCAACACAAGTCCATTTCAGGTTATTAATGGCTAGTATATTGATATTTATGCATTCCATTTTTGACAACATACAAATTACAATTGAAAATTATAAATTTAGAAAAATACAATTTTCCTAGATTTGTACATCCCATATTCTGATTATTAATAGGCTTTTTTCAGCTGTTTCTCCTCATCTTGAGTTGCACCCCATCAGCAAATGAAGATCCCTGAAACTTTGCTCCATTTGCATCATCATGGTCAATTTTACTTTGAGGCAACAGCCCTTCCCCAGTCATATTTTGAGTGCTTTCCAACATGAGGGGCTCATCTTATGGCATAATATCTGACAATATTCTGGTGCTAATCAGATGTTTGTATATTCAATATCTGGTCATATATGACAGTGTGCCACTGGTGTTCATACGATTTTCAGTGTCAAAACATTCTGAAGTAATCTGCCTCTCTTTTTTCCTAATCTTAGTATGGACGCTCAGCTGGAATCCGTGCATTATAGGTGACCCTGCCAGCATCAGAGCAACAAGCAAGCCATCATAGTACCTACTAACTGACAGATGAGTAATGGATTAAAAAGATAGGAAAGAAACAAAAAATCCACAACATTTATATCAGAAAAGACTCTGACTAAAACTTGAATGAGCAGAAACTCCAGCAACTGGAAGAAATGTTGAAGTAAAAAAGCTGATAAGAACATTCCAAAGGACAGCTCAATATTCTCTCAGCATGTGAAAGTTTGGCAACAAATAAGGAGACTGGAAGAATTGATGCATTTGAGTTATGCTGTTGAAGAACATTAAAACTA
>NW_006408550.1:2966573-2969401 GCF_000296735.1 Chrysochloris asiatica
CTAACAGAAACAATGGCAACAGCAAGTGTCTAGCTAGTTTAGCTATAGGATAATACTCTTCTCATCTTATGAGTTATGAAGTGTACTCCTATTTTCTGAAGGATATTTTTATAAATTGGTATAATTTCTTCCTCACTTGTTTATAATTTACCAGTGGTAGTTTCTTTGGTTGTTAGGGGCTGTCAAGTTGGTTCTGACGCATAGTGACCACATGCACAAGAGAACGAAGCACTACCTAGTCCTGTTCCATCCCAACAATTGTGTGTAATTCCCAATGGATCAATTCGTCTTCTTGGGATCATCCTCTTTTTTACTGGCCCTCCACTTTTTCAAACATGATGTCCTTCACCAGGAATTGGCTTCTCCAGATAATATGCCCAAAGTACAAGAGAAAAAGTCTCACCTCACTTGCTTCTAAGGAGCATTCTGATAATACTTTAATTTTTCTTCTTCAATTTGTCATTTCCACATAGGTAATCATATGATTCTGTGATTCAAAATGGACAATGCCAGTCCATTTCAGCAATCTAATGCCCAGGATATCAATCTTTACGTGATCCATTTCATTTTTGACAATGTCCACCATTCCTAGATTTATACTTCTTACATTGTATTTTTCAATTATTAATGGATGTCTGCAGCTGTTTCTCCTCATTTTTAATTGTGCCCCATCAGCAAAGAATATCCCCAAAGCTTTGATATTCCCAACACGATCCCCAAATATGATCTTCTTCTCCAGGGATTGGTCCTTCCTGACAAAATATATCCATTCACATCTTTATGGTCAACTTTACTCTTAGGAGGCAGCTCTTCTCCAGTCATATTTTGAGTGTCTTCCATCCTAGGGACTCATCTTTTAGCACTATATATGTCAATTTTTGAAGTTTCTGTTATTAAGTGCTATCAAGTCAGTACCAAATCTAGCAACTCTATGCACAACAAAGTGAAACAATTCCCATTCCTTTGCCAACTGCACAACTATTGCTATGTTTGAGCCCATTACTGCTTTTACTGTAACAATCCATCTAGTTGGAGGTCTTCCTCTTTTTTGCTGACCCTCCACTTTACCAAACATGATCTCCTTCTCCAGGGATTGGTCCTTCCTGACAAAATGTAGAAAGTATGAGAATCATACTTCCTTACAAAATGTAGAAAGTATGAGAATCAAAATCTGGTCAAAGAATGTTCCTAGGAACATTCTGGCTGTATTTCTTCCACCACAGATTGGTGTGTTCTTTTGGCAATCCATAGTACTTTCAATATTCTTCTCCAAATCCATAACTCAAATGTATCAATTCTTGTACAATCTTCCTTATTCACTGTCCAACTGTTGCATGCATATGAGTTTATTGACAATACCATGACTTGGGTCAGGAGCACCTTATTCTTCAAACTGACATCTTTGCTCTTCAACACTTTAAAGAGGTCTTCTGCAGCAGATCTGCCTAGTGTAATATTTTGTTAGATTTATTGACAGCTGCTTCCATGAGTGTCGATGGTTGATGAGAGCAGAACAAAATCTTTGACAACCTCAATGCTTTCTCTGCTTATATGGATGTTTATTGGTCCAGCAGTGAGGATTTTTGTTTTCTTTACATACTGAAGGCTGTGGTCTTTGATCTTCATCAATAAGTATTTTAAGTCCTATTCATCTTCAGCAAGCAAGGTTGTATTGTTAGAATACCACAAGTTGTTGATTCTTTCTCCATTCCTGATGCCACGTTTGTCTTCATATAATCTAGCTTCTCAGATTATGTGTTCACCATACAAATTGAATAAGTATGGTGAAAGAATGCATGCAATCCTGACAGACACTTTTCTAATTTTAAACCATTCAGTGTTCTATTGCTCTGTTCGAACACTGCCACTTGTTCTATGTATAGGTTCCTCATGAGCACAATCAGATATTACAGAATAGTCATTCTCCACAATGTTGTCCCTAGCTTGTCATGATCCATGCAATCAAAAGTCTTTGCATAGCAATAAAGCACAGGCTTGGTATTCTCTGCCTTCACCCAAGATCCATCTGACATCAGCAATGATATTCTTCTCTGAATCCAGCTTAAACCTATGGAAAATCTCTGTCAATGTACATTTGCAGCTATTTTAGGATTTCCTTGAGCAAAATTTTACTTATATGAGATATTAATGATATTATCTGGTAACTTCTGCATTTGGTTGGGTTGCCTCTCTTTGGAATGTGTAGAAATAAGGATCTCTTCCAAAGTCAGCTGGCTTGATAGTTGTCTCCCAAAATTCTTGGCATAGATGAGTGAGTGCCTCCAGTACTTCATCAGTTTGTTGAAAGATTTCAATGTGTAGTCCATCAATTTCTAGAGCCTTGTTCTTTGCCAGTGCCTTCAATGTACCTTGGCCTTCTTCCTTCAGTATCATTGGTTCTTGATCATATGCTGAATTGTGAAATAGTTGAACATCAACCATTTCTTTTTGGTACAGTGACTCTGTGTATTCCTTCCATCTTCTTTCTTTCTTTTTTTCCTTTGTGTCATGTTTCTTTTTCTACCTGGGATGTGAACAGTGTGGACATGGGTCTGAAAAATCTGCTGTACTAAAACACTCCAGTCAATTGCAAAACAGAGGGCTGATGGCCATGAAGAGAGAGGGGCTTGGTGGTTCCAGACCAGCTTCCCACAAGGGACTGTGGTCTAAGCTCATAGCCCGAGGGAGCTCTGGGCAGGCTGGGGCGGGGCCATGCAGTACAGACTGTGGCAGTATGGACAAGAAGGACCAGTCACAACAGGGGTTGCTGCTGAGCATGAGTTTATTGGCTTCTGGCCTCAGCTTGCTGTTGCTTGATGAAGTTGATC
>NW_006408550.1:2969501-2971533 GCF_000296735.1 Chrysochloris asiatica
GCTCTGGGCAGGCTGGGGCGGGGCCATGCAGTACAGACTGTGGCAGTATGGACAAGAAGGACCAGTCACAACAGGGGTTGCTGCTGAGCATGAGTTTATTGGCTTCTGGCCTCAGCTTGCTGTTGCTTGATGAAGTTGATCGGCTCATTGGTGGAAGAGTCATGAGAGGTCACCGGGATGTTGCCATCCAGCTCAGGTTCAATCTTCTTAGGCAGCTGCCTGCCCAGCTCCACTCCCCACTGGTCAAAGCCGTTGATGTCCCAAATGACACCCTGAACGAAGATCTTGCACTCATACATGGCGGTCAGAGATCCAAGAATGAACGGCGGGAGCTTGGTGAACGCAATGGCATTGGTCAGGCGATTTCCTTCAAAGACCTTGTGCGGCAACAACTTCTCTAAATCCTCCGGACTCTTCCCCGTGGCCTGAAGCTCTTTCTGGGCCTCTTTGTTTTCCCCTTCATCAGGGCTTCAGTCTGGGCTAAGAAGTTGACCAGAAGGATGTTGTGATGCCGTCCCTTCCGTATAGGGTGCTGGGTCTGAACTGGGATGACAAAGTCGCAGGGTATTATCTTGGTACTTTGGTGGATAAGCTGGTAGAAGGCATACTGGCCATTGGTCCCTGGATAGCTCCACAAGATGGGGCCTGTCTGTATTCCACACGAATGCTGGACTTGATGATGTACTTCCCATTGGACTCCATGTCACCCTATTGGAAGTAGGTAGCAAAATGGTGCAGGTACTGGTCATAGGGCAGCATGGCCTATGTTTCACACCCAAAGCAAATGATGTACCAGATACCCAGAAGAACCAGCAAGACAGGGGCATTCTTCTCCAGGGCCATGGTATGTAAGTGCTGGTCTATGCCACGAGCCCCTGAAAGCAGCTACTCAAAGTTGTCAAAACCCACATGCAGGACAATGGAGAGTCCAATAGCTGACCACAGTGAGTACCATCCTCCAACCCAATCCCAGAACTCAAACATGTTTTGAGGGTCAATTCCAAACTCTTTCGCTTTGGTCGGGTTGGTAGACAGGGCAACAAAGTGCTTCACAACCGCAGAAGGATCTTTTGCCAACATGAGGAACCAGTCCTTCACTGTTTCTGCATTTGTAATGATCTCCTGAGTGGTAAAGGTCTTTGAAGCAATGATGAACAGGAAGGACTCTGAGTTTAGGGAGGCAAGGGTTTGGTAATGCAGGTTCCATCAATGTTGGAAACAAACCAGACGCGGGGACCACCTGAACAGTACCACTTCAGTCACCATGAGGGGTCCCAGGTCAGAGTCACTGATGCTGATGTTGATGGCATCCTTAATGGGCTTGCCTGTGTAGCCCTTCCTGTCACCACCACGGACACGCTGTCAGAAAGACTTCATCTTGTCTACTACTACCCTGCTGACTTCTAGCATCACATCCTTGCCGTCCACCAGAATGGGTGCATTTGATCGGTTCCGCAGGGCCACGTGCAGTACTGCTCATCCTCAGTGAAGTTGATCTCGCCATTGAACATGTGATCCCGGGCAGCCTCCACACCCCTGGACTTGGCCAGGTCCACCAACATGTGCATCACTTTCTCTGTCACAAGGTTTCTGGAGTAATCCAGCAGAATCTGCCCATGGTTGGTGTTAAGGGTCAAGCTGAAACGATGGAAGCGCTCCTCGTCACAGTCGAAAAGGCTGCGCAGGTTGAGCTCAGAACCGTGCTCGTGGTACCATTCCTGCAGTTTCTGGAACAGCGGATCCCGGCAAGGGCGGCCATAGCAGCACCAGCTGGGGACACGGACAGGGACCAGCTAGGAGGAAGAGGAAGCCGTCTTCTTTTGATGCTCTCTGTATCATTAAATATTTTGCCCAAAGAATCCCTCAATTATTTAAAGTTGAGGGTTGAATGTTTTCTTCAATTCCCTCAGCTTGAGGAATGCTGAGTGTGTTCTTCGCTTTTGGCTTTCTAACTCCAGGTCTTTGCACATTTCATTATAATATTTGATTTTGTCTTCTGGAGACGCCTTTTGAAATTTTCTATTTTGCTCTT
>NW_006408550.1:2972208-2973108 GCF_000296735.1 Chrysochloris asiatica
TATCTTCCTGTATCACAGCAACACACAAGCCACCACAATATGACACACTGACAGACGAGTGGTGGTTCTGTGCATTAGGAGTCTAAGAATGAATTAATTTCTTACACATGTTTTTACAGCAGGAAAATGTTTGCCTAAGCTCTTTGGTTGTTGTCATCAAGTGTCACCGAGTCTATTCCAAAATGCAGTGACCCTTTAGAACAGAGTAGAACTGTTCCAAGGGGTACCCTAGGCTGGAATGTTTGTGAGAACACACTGTCAGACCTTGTCTTCTTTAGAATACTTCTGGGCCCTAATCACAGACCTTTTGGTTAGAAGTCAAGTGTTTTACCATTACATTACTAGTCATCCTTCAAAGCGCCTTTGTTGTTGTTGTTAAGTACCATCAAGTCAATTCCAAGCATAGCAACCCAGTATAGGGTTTCCAATGAGTAGCTGGTAAGTTTGAACCTGTGCCTCAAACCCACCTTGGGGTTCAGTGCTTTTCCTACAATGCTACATCTGGATTCTCAAAGCTCCTTAGTAAGTATACATTTGTTCAAGAATGTGGATCCAAATTAGACTTAAACTGAATATAACCCAGTTGTTAGATTATTAAGCAACTTTTTAATAAAATGGTTCTGACAGCTAGGAAATAAATTCTTAATTTGAAAATTGATTCAAGTATTTCTTTTTTAATTGGTTAAAGAAAAACTCTTTCATATATTATTTTTCCAACAGGATTCAGGAAGAGAGAAAATAAGGGAAATCACCCATATGTAGTAGGAGTTCTGATGTGGCACTATAGAATAAGTACTATACTGCTAACCAAAAGTTTGGTGGTTCAAACCCATTAGCCACTTCTTGGAAACCTTGTACAGGGTGACTATGAGTTGGTACTGACTCGAGGGCATTAAACAA
>NW_006408550.1:2973208-2994906 GCF_000296735.1 Chrysochloris asiatica
AGGACAGAGTAAAAGTACTCCATAGGTTTTTAAATACTGTAACTCTTTATGGGAACAGACAACCTCATCAGCATCCTGTAGAGTGGCTGGGAGATTTGAACCATTAACATTGTGGTTCTTTTCTTCATTTACTTCTTTAATTATAAACTCAAAATGGCTTATTGTTGTTGTTGTTAGGTGCCATCAAGTTGGTTCCCACTCAAAGCAACCTTACGTACAACAGAATGAAACACTGCCTGGTCCTGGGCCAAACTCACAATTGTTGCTATGCCTAAGCCACAACTGTGCCAGTAATAATGGCTATTAATAGTAAGTAGAAAAAATTGACTAGTAATAGTGATAAACTAAGCAAGAATTAGTTTGGAAGGGAAAATACATAAGAAAACAAATTCTTAAACTTTTGGACTATAATTTGACAAATTGTTTAGGTGTATCCAAATATATAAATTCTTGAAATAGAATAATAAACTCAGCCATGATTCCCAATGTAACTAATTTTCAATTTAGTCATTAATACCTTTCTCCTAAATTATACTGAAAAAATTTTCATTCTGATTCATTAATTTAGTTGCCCCCAAAGCTATTTCCTTTTGTGCAGTTTCTAGATTTCAATATCCTCAGATAACATTCCCTTTTGATTTTATACTTAGTTTTATTAAGACTCCTAAGAGGTTTATCGGCATTAATAGATTAAGTCATATAATTTCCCCTTAAAATAAGTAGATTATGGTTATAATGAGACATATTTATTTAAAAAAAATGAAGATTATCAATTTTTTAAAAAAATTAGCCCTTTAATTTGATGCTAAAATCTCCATAAATTACTTAATTGACTATTTAGAATATTCTATTACTCAAAATAAACCAAAACAAGCAGTGACAATTAATTATAAGAAATAAAACATGTTTGAATTTTTGCCATAGCCAATAATTTGAAGAAATGAGACTAGGGTCTTATACATCTTTTACTTATCACTTCTGATGTTATGTACAGGGAATTTTCTTTTTAAATTCAAGTTCCTACTCTCCAGGTCATCCATTTCACAAGTTGTCTAGCATATGTTTAAGCTGCCATGTTCTAAGTATTGTGCTGAAGCTTATGTTTATAAGTGTGAGTTGATTGAAAAAGTCATAATTCAGCTTTTTCTGAAAATAATGCATCAAGATGCAAAAATCTAAAGCTTTCCCTTAGAGAATTCATCTAAATTCCATTTCTGTGATTTTTTTTTTTTCTTAGCTCCTGTCATTGAAATACACAGTAGCTATTGATCATTCTTCTGTATTTTTGAGTGCTTTTGCAACTAGAAATCCGTGAGCTTTAATTTTCCAATTTGGACTATTTTGAAAAGAGTATTCATTCAACTTTGCTAGATGTGCAATTTAAGTTAGAGCTTAAATTGGAAGGCAGAGTCTGCCTTGTAATAGGTACAGTAGGTGAATTAGGAGAGTCACACTCTGTATGATTTGAGTTCTGAGAAGCCCCACCTCCCCTAAATGAAATTTAGAGTTCCAAACTCTTGGACTTTATAGATATGACTTAATAGAATTGTGCTCCTGGAAAAAAAAGAAAAGAATACCTAACACTCATTTATCCTTTTCACAAAATGTGAAAAATCTTTCCAGAGAGAGAATTTCAAAGTAAAGAGACATGAAAGAATAGAAAGATTCTGGCACAAGAGGATAAGATGGAAGAAATAGCATGGCAAAGGATAAGTAAAAGGAATGGTTTTAGAATATTGAAATGTAGCCAAATTTAACTATTTCACAAATTTACACTAACTTCAGAAAAAGGGCATTTCCCTGGAAGTGGTACTATATTTCCCCCTGAACAGCTAGCTATAAGAGCTTATTTCTTAGTTTTCTACATATGTAAAGATATATTTTTGAGAGGATAGTCATTCTAAGATGATATTTTCTCATATAATGAAGCTGGTTGAATGGAACACTATCCTCAGCTAATGCTTAAATTTTTAGGCACAGTATTCTGTTTGGTTTTTATGAAGAATATCCCACCCACTGCTGTAGAGTCAAGTCTGTCTCATAGCAACCATAAAGGACAGAGTAAAAGTACTCCATAGGTTTTTAAATACTGTAACTCTTTATGGGAACAGACAACCTCATCAGCATCCTGTAGAGTGGCTGGTAGATTTGAACCATTAACATTGTGGTTAGCAGTCACTGCTCAGCACACTGCATCATCAGGTCTCCTTAAAAAAAAACAGAAGCACTATAAATGATAGTCAAGGCTACCTTCCATTCAGCCAATGCTAAAGAAACACTAAAAAATGTACTTCCAACTATACTTTATTTTATAATAGCATTTAGCAGCCAAAGAAAAGGTCTGCTGAATAGTGTTCTCTTACTTTTGTCTGGCTGCTTGTTTAGAATGCTAATTTTAATCATGCTGCTATTGAATGGAGTTGAAATGTTGCGATTGCTCTGTTCCTTGACTACTAAACTCAGCAAAATTTAACCAACTATTTCAGAATTTTATGCTGTCAATTACAAGACAGAATGATGAAAGAGAATTGGTTGAACAAAATAAAAATAAATAAATTGGGATTTTGTACACCTGGATTCTGTTTCACCTACTACTAACCTTGAAAAATACTTTGACTTTTATAGGTCTCAATTGTCCTCTTGAATAAAGGCTGCGGTTGTCCTGAATGGTCTCTATAATGAATGTAAACATATATCATGCAGGTTGTAACAATTTTGAGAGCAAAAGGGAGTGCTACTAATTATTAGGATTAAAACACTGTCAAAAACCAAGCATGCCTCAAGAAAACCTGAATATATCATCACCCTACTTTGGCACTGTAGGAATCCTGGTGTGGTGCTATGGGTTATTGAGCTGGACTACAAAGTCAATCTGAGCTACAAGGTAGACGATTAAGCTCACCAGCCCCTCCATGGAAACCCTATACAGAGTCGCTGTGGGTCAGAACTGACTCGACGGCACTTAACAACAAAAACTTTGGCACTGTGGAATAAAACACAGGACAGCAAGGGTGATTTGAATCACTAGGTCAGGGTTGAAACTCAACAGTTGCTCTTTGGAAATTCTACAGAGTAGCTATGGGTCTGCATTTAGCAACAACAACAAATTATAACAGATAACCTTTGGGAAGTGTTTCCCAGTCTACATATCCTAGCAACTTCTCTTTCCTAATGAAGGAAATTAGCCCTCAGCAGCCATTGTGGAAAACATTACTCTTATATCCTGGCTCCAATTAATTGTTTGAGGGATAAACATATGATTCCAGTTAGACACATCAGAATTCTTCACCCAGGAATTTGGAATCTGAACTAAAACACAGCTTTGGTGTGTTTGTTATCCTTATTGGAGAGGGCTTAATCTGGACATTGTAAGCAAATATTCAGAATGAAACAATTCGTTCTACAGAGCAAGCATAGAATGTCACATTTGTTGAGCACAGTCACCATCATGAAATAGGAACTCAGAAAAAATGTTTTGAATAAAGTTTTTGTGTTTGTTTGCTCATAATTGAATAATGTATAATAGATTTCAAATTTGATTTTCATTTGATGATTATGTGCCGTTGTTATTGTTGTTAGGTGCCATTGACTCAGTACTGACTCATAGCAACCATATGCACAACAGAATGAACCACTGCCTGGTCCTGGGCTAACCTCACAATTGTTGCCATGCTTGAGCCCATTGATGCTGCCACTTGGCCAATCCTGCTGGGGGTCTTCTTCTTTTTCTCTGATCCTCCACCTTACCAAATATGATAGCCTTCTCCAGTGACTGGTCCCTCCTAACAATATGCCTGATGTATGAGAGACGAAGTTTGGCCATCCTGGCCTCGAAGGAACACTCTGTCTGCACTTCTTCCAACATAGATCTGTTTGGCAACCCGTAGTACTTTGAATATTCTCCTCCAACACAATAACACAAATACATTAATTTTTCTACGATCTTACTTGTTCACTGTCCAACTTTCGCATGCATATGAGGTTATTGAAAATACCATGGTTTGGGCCAGATGCACCTCAGTCCTCAAGCTGAGATCTTTGCTCTTCAACACTTTAAAAAGGTCTTGTGCAGCAAATTTGCCTAATGCAATATGTTGTTTTATTTCTTGACTGCTGCTTCCATGAGTATTGATGGTTGATCCATGAAAACTTAAGTCTTTGACAACTTCAATCTTTTCTCCTTTGATAAGATGCCATACTTTTCTTCATATAACCCAGTTTCTCAGATTATTTGCTCAGCTTACTTATTCAACCAGTATGCTGAGCAAATAATTTTAAACCATTCAATGTTCCCATGTTCTGTTCAAACAACTGTCTCTTGGTCTATGGACAGGTTCTTCATGAGCACAATTAAGTGGTCAGGAACACTCATACTTTGCAATGTTATCCATAGCTTGTCATGATCCATACAATCAAAAGCCTTTGAGTAGTTAGTAAAGCACAGGTAAGCATCTTTCTGGTATTCTCTGCTTTTAGCCAAGATCCATTGGACATCGGCAATGATATCCCTTGTTCTATATCCTCTTCTGAATCCAGCTTGAACCTCTGGAAATTGTCTGTCAATGTATGCTTGCAGCCATTTCTGTATTACCTTTAGTAAAACTTTACTCTTATGGGATATCAAAGATATTTTCTGATGATTTCCCCATTCCATTGGGTCACCTCTCTTTGGAATGAGCACAAATACGGATCTCTTTCAATCAGTTGGCCAGATATTGATGATTATGTTGTTGTTGTTATGTGCCATGGAGTCGGTTCTGGCTCACAGAGACCATCTACAGGGTTTCCGAGGCTGTAAATCTTTACTGGAACAGAAAGCCTCATCTTTCTTCTGCAGAATAGCTGGTAGTTTTGAAGGGCTGACCATGAGATTAGCAGCCTGTTTCCAATAAGAATTCAAGGTGGAGTCCTAGTATGGTGCTGTGGGTTAATGCACCAGACTGCAAAGCCATTTGAACTGTAAGGTCGGCAGCTCAAGCTTACCAGCTGCTCCTTGGAAACCCTATACAGGGTTGCTATGGGTTAGAATTGACTCAACAGCACTTAACAACAACACCAATACTAGGAGACCTGGTGATACTGTGGGCAAGGTGTTGGGCTGCTAATTGCAAGGTCAGCAGTTTTAAACCACCAGTCCCTCTACTGGGTTTCTTAGAAACCCTAAGAAACCCACAACAACATAGGGTGGTTATGTGCCAGAGTCGTCTCGATGACAGTAGGTTTGGTTTTAATTATTTTTAATACTAGTAACATTTTTAATACTAGTAACAGTTCTATTAATTAAAGATGGGGGTTTAAAAGAGTGTGGTATTTTAGTGAGACTTGTTGGTTGTATGGAAAGGAGTCAGTTCTGAGTTTTAGTGGCCCTGTATAGGGTTTCTGAGTCTGTAAATGTTTAAGGATCAGAAAGCCTCATCTGTCTTCCACATAGAGACTGGTAGATTCCAACTACTAACCTTGTGATTAGCAGCCCGGCTTGTAGTCCACTACACTACCAAGGCTCACTGAGACTTGGTTCTTGTTCTTGTTAACTGCCATTCAGTCTTGGTGGTAGAGGAGAAAAAAAATGCATCCAGAATTTCAGGTAGATGACTTGTAGCTTTTGAGTAATCAACACTGTTTTTATGATGACGGAAGAGATAAAGAGCCACATTTTATGCAGTAGAAAACAATTGTGTTGGTTGGGTTTACTGGTCAGTTTTGAAATGTAATCATAGAACTAAAAGAATGCAACCATTTCATTATTTTCTGATAAGCTAGTATACTTGTTGCTGTTCTTGTTAAGTCCCATCTCGTTGGTTCTTACCCATAGCGACCCTGCATAGGGTTTCTGGAGAGTTTGAACTGCTAACCTTGCAGTCCAGACTGACCTTGCAGTCCAGTGCAATTTCCTTTAAGATTAATAGATAATCAAAGTCATTTTGCAAATATTCTATTTTTAAGAAATATTCTTTTATCATTTAACTGTTGAACAATTGATTGAATTGTAGTTTTGATAATCTGATAAAATCTCCTTTTGGACCTTTAAGAATGATCTCGTGGCAAAATCTGTAGGTGTAAGAAATCTCTGAGAGATGGAATTTTATATCTATAACCTGGTTTCTTGCAGACAAATTATATCCTAAGAAGGTTATGACAAAATCGTGATTTTTATTTATGTTCCATTTATGTTTGTTTTATTTGTACTATGTTGCAGAAGTTCATGCTTTCATTATTGAGCAGTAATTTACAAAATACTCTCTGAGGATGAATATGTGCAGCAGTTTGGAACTATTCCCATTGTTATTGACTCTGCACTCTCTGCTGGATTGTTGAATGTATCAAGGGCGTGAATGACAGAAAAGATCGATTATTTTAGGACAATGTCTATTGACTTCTCAGTCTAGTTAACTGGCATACCAAAGTGGGAGACTCAACAGGGAATCATTCAGATGCAAAAAATAATATAATCTTTTGTCTGTATAGTAATTATATTGCAGTAGGGATGAATCTCAAGGATACAAAAAAAAAAATCTTTAGAAGCAAAGTATACTGAGGAAAAGGCAGTCTGCCAGTGAGTGTGTGGTTATTCTGGGATTTTTTGTGTGGTGAGGTCTAGTTGGTCTCAACCCATAATAACCCTGTGCATAAGAGGACACTTGAGTGTGCTCATGAGGAACCTGTACATAGACCTGCACCATCCTTACAATTTTTGTTATGTTTGAGCCCATTGCTGCTGCCATTTTGCCAATCCTTCTCTTTGGGGGGATCTTCTTTTTTTTGCTCACTCTCTACTTTACTAAGCATGATGTCCTTCTCCAGGGACTATTCCCTCCTGATGACATGTCTGAAGTATGACAGGCGAAGTCTCACCATCCTGGCTGTACTTCTTCCAAAATAGATCTGTTTGTTCTTCTGGCAGTCCCTGTTACTTTCAATACTCTTTTCCAACACCATAATTCAATTCTTCTACAGTCTTCCTTATTCAATTTCCAAGTTTCACCTGCGTATAAGACCATTGAAAATATCATGGCTTGGGTTAGGTACACTGTAGTTCTCAAAGTGATATTTTTGCTCTGCAACACTTTAAAAAGGTCTTGCACTGGAAATTTGCCAAATGCAATATGTCGTTTGATTTCTTGATTGCTGCTTCCATGAGTGTTGATGGTGGATCTAAGCTAAATTAAGTATTTGACAGCTTCAATCTTATCTCAATTTATCAAAAAGTTATTTATTAGTTCAGTTATGAAGATCTTTGTGTACTTTATATTAACTTGCAATCCATACAGAAGGCTTTGATCTTTGATCTTCATCAATAAGTATTATCAATCCTCTTAGCTTTCAGCAAGCAAGGTTGTCTCATATAAATTAATTTGGTATGTTTTTCAAATTAATGTATATGTTTAAAACAGTCCCAATTAAAATCCCCAAATGGGACCTTTTAGCTATAAGAAATCATTTTAATTTAAAAGGATGAACACAAACAGAAATTAGAAAATTCCAACAGGAATAGAATTGAAAGGGAAGGTAGTAAAATATTAAAATAACCATGGTAATGATTATTATCATGACATAGCTAAGTGGGCTAGAAATGGAATCAATTATAGGAAAAAAGTTTGATCATACCACTTTGGAACAGCTGGTTATTTGGAAAAAAAGAGTTAGGTCATTTCATTATCTTTGTTAAGTATTTTAATGAGTAAAATGTGACATGCAAAGCTATAAAATGTTTGCAACAAGATATATTAGAATATTTATTTAAAGGGAAATAATGTGATGTTAAAAAATATAAACAAAACGTGAATGTGCAGGTCAGAAAAAAAAAACAAAACAACAACAGTTAAATTCAAGAAACAAACTGGGAAAAAATTTGAAATTTCTATTATGGAGAAAAGTCATACTGTATTTAAAAGTTATATATTAATTAAGAATAAAGTTATTCCAATGGCAGAATAAACTGTGTACACCAAAAATGAAAAAGAAATTTTCAAAAATGTATTAAAGCAATAGGAGTTTATATATATAATTGCATGCACACAATGATACTTTTTTTTTTAACCTACTTCATTAGTAAATACTTTTCAAGATTTCTGATCTTAAATGATTATATAAATCAGCTCATTCTTTCTAGATTTTATTTGTAAATTTCATCCAATCTATGGTGTGGCTCTGTAGAATAAGCACTAGACTGCTAACTGCAAGGTCAGTAGTTCAAATCCACCAGTCACTCCCTGAAAACCCTATACAGGGTTGCTGTGAGTCAGAACTGATGACAGCACTTAATAAGAACAACAAATTTGTGTAATCGTACCTTAAATAACTGTTGCATTACATTTCCTGTTTATATGTTTTGCTTTGATCCTCACAAAGATTCATCCACAGCAATCATGTTAAGTCACATAAAGGCATCTAAGAAGTACTTTTAAAGCCCAAACAAGATAAAAGTGTCTCAGAATTCATAACATCAAGTTCTGTTTAGCTGCATGTTTTCTTCAATTCTTCTTTCAATTACAAAGGGCAATACTTCATTATGTTAGGAGATAGTGTGGATCATGAAGACTTTGAAAACCAGAAAAATATCTGCTTACCATCAAAAACCTGACAGGAGATCACGATGGAAGCAGTGTGCAAGGGAAATAACACCAACAAAATGTTGGAAGTGAATTGGATGAAAAGACTCAGCATTAAGAGAACCAGAAATGTGGTTACCTAGGGAGTGTCTTGGGAGAGTTGAAGACTAAGCACTGGACTGCTAATCTCAAGATCAGCAGTTCAAATCCATCAGCTGCTTTTCAGAAAACCCATACAGGTCGCTATGATTTTGAACCACCTTGAAGGCACTTAACAACAACAACAACGCACTATCTTTTGTAAATTAAGACTTCTAGCAGGTTTAAAAGGAGAAACACATCACAGAATGGTCAAACATTTGAGATCAAAAGGACAGCATTTACCTAAAGACAAAAGTCAGATGGATAGGGAAAAATAGGAAAGGTATTTTAAATGAAAAAAAAATACATGAATGACTTCAGCAACTATGATATGTGAGAAGAAGATATTAGTACCAAAATGCCTATAAGTTTAAATTTGTTTTTAAGATATGTTAGTGAATTGATGAATGAGGCAATGAATGTTTATCTGGAATAATACAGTCCTCAATAAATAGCTCCAAAATATAGAGAACAGGTAAAGAGGGTAGACAGAGCTCTGGCTATACTAAATACATTTTGTTGTTTGCTGTAAGTGCCCACGAGTGGATTCCGACTCATACAGAGACATGGTATAGGGCTTCTGAGGTTATAAATTTTGCAGGGGCAGAAAGCCTTTCCTTTCTTCTTGCAAATATTACTGGCGGGCTCCCGTTGCTAACCTTGTAGTCCATAGTTCCTACAGAGCCACCACATCTCCCAAACTTTATTGTTGTTAGGTGCCATCAGTCAGTACTGACTCATAGCGACCCTATGCACAACAAAGTGAAACACTGCCTGGTCCTGGGCCAACCTCACAATTATTGCCACACTTGAGCCATTGATGTTGCCACTTTGCCAATCCATCTCACTGGGGGTCTTCCTCTTTTTCTCTGACCCTCCACCTTACCAAATATGATACCCTTCTCCAGCGACTGGTCCCTCCTGACTATATGTCCAAAATATGACAGAAGTTTGGTCATCCTGGCCTCCGAGGAGTACACTGGCTGCATTTCTTGCAACACTGATCTGTTTGTTCTTTTGGCAGCCCATGGCACTTGCAATATTTTTCTCCAACACCATACATAACTCAAGTGCATCAATTCTTCTACGTTCTTCCTTATTCACTGTCTAGCTTTCACAAGCATACGAGGTTATGGAAAATACCATGGTTTGGATCAGGCACACCTTAGTCCTCAAGCTGACGTCTCTGCTCTTCAACACTTTAAAAAGGTCTTGTGCAGAAGATTTGCCTAATGCAATACGTCATTTCTTCTTTTGAACATACCTTCTGAGGTCATAAGCCAAAAAACCATGAGAAGGATGGCTTATATATTTCTTCTTTGTACAGAAATGCTGCTACTAATTTATTTTATATAATTTTCCAGGTCTAACTTAAAACTGAATGTAGTAAAGGTAGAGAAATGCGTCAAGGGATAACTTTTAGAGGTTTTATTTATTGTTAAATAAGCAATGTGTAAATTCTAATTTCTAAATCAATCCATATTTTTAAGGTATTAGGAATACAACTCTACTGAAACACGCATGTTTACTGTGGAATTATGGTTAACATGCAAAGTGAGAATGCCTATAAATATAATTTTGCATTGTTTAATGATCATTGTTAATAATGAAGGGCAAAATTTGATAAGAAGACATTGAAAAATGCATTCACCATTAACTGCACAGCCGCTAACTCTCTGTATACCCTTTTAAACTGCGTTTTAATTATGAAGTGACAAAGCTTGAAATTATTGCTCTATGTTCCAGAGCATTTATATTTTTTAAGAAGGACTCTAATTTTAGTCATAATGACTGGCATTCCTCCCTGAAGAAGCAGACATGGGACTATCAACAATCCAAACAAGTGTAGGAAGAGGAGAAAGGAGCCACTTAGAATGAGAGGGCAAGCAAAGTGCACAGAAAGACATGAAAAATTTGTGTCAGATATACTTATGCTGTGCTGGTAAAATCTAATGGTTACAACTAAAATATTAAATAATTTAGTTTGCTCATTGATATATTTCATTATAAAGAAAATAAATGGTTTTATTCATCTCACATATGACCCAATTGACATCATAATGAAGCTCTTGGTATATCAAATGAGAGTGTATCACTTAAAGACTAATGCTCAAAGAAGGAAGTAGATTCTGTCAAATATCTCTCTGACTAACTCAGGAGCATACTATTATAATAAACTTTATCTATCTTAAAATATATGATTTTTATCACAGCTGCCTCACTCACTTCCTATGAAATCAGCAATTGTTGGGCTGCCAGACTACTCCTGAAGTAGGTTGGGACCACCTGTTTTTTGTTGATACATGTTGAGAATACAAATTCCATCAGGGAGTCAATAGTACTTGTCAGTTCATTTGGGATGATTGCTTTTATGAAGCAATTAATAAATGCTAGATTTTTTTGCTTTGTTTTGGGAACTTTTCCAAATATTCAGACCAATCCCATATCTGGACCAATCTAAGTGTCTGTATTGTTGGTATTAAGAATCATTGAGTCAGTTCTGACTCATAATGACCCCATATGGGGTTTTCAAGGAGTGGCTCATAGGCTGAATGCTGACCGTGTGGTTAGTGGTCCAGTGATTATCCTACAGTGCCTCACAAGAACTCCCCAAGTGTCTGTAGCTTCTCATACTAATGGACGTGGTCAGTTGCCCTTAAGTATCGTTGTCCATTTCCCAGGCCAGTGAGTATCATCCTTTCCTTTATCTGTCTATCAGACCTTTGGGAAGGCTTTGGTGGCATCCTTAAAAGTCAGATGATCTCTGGACATCAGCACAGTCTTTGACTGGAGTTGTTTTTGTTGATAAGTACTGTTGTGTCGGTTCCAACTTACGTGAACTTGTATACGGTTTCCAAGGAGCGTCTGGTGGGTATGAACGACCTACCTTGTGGTTAGAACTCCAGTGCTTATTCTACAGTGCCACAATTTAATATCACTCCAAAGTGAGGAATTGGAATGAATTCATGCCAACTTCAAACATAGAGAAATGAGATAGTAAGAGATAGATAGCTTGATAAAATAAATACATGTTTATGCATCTATCAGGAAAGGACAGGAGATGATAGATAGATAGATAGATAGATAGATAGATAGATAGATAGATAGATAGATAGATAGATAGATATGGACTTTAGCCTTGGGGCACTGGTTAAAATGCTCAGCTGTTAACCAAAACGTATGTGATATCAACCTATAGCCTGGGAGAAAGATGTAACAGACTATTTCCATGAAGGTTTATAGCCTTGGAAACCCTATGGGAACAGTTGTACTCTGCTATAGAGTAACTATGGGTTTGAATTGACTTGATGCCACTGGGTTTGGTTTGGGACTTTTTGGTTTGCATTGTTGTTGTTGTTGTTGTTGTTAAGTGCCGTTGAGTTGATTCCAACCCAGAGCGACCCTGTATAGGGTTTCCGAGGAGCATATGTATGGGATATTCTTATATGTTCATCTTCATGTTTGGGGAAAATGCCTATTGTCTGGTTAGTTGGAGCTCTGGTGACTCTATAGGTTAAGCACTGGACTGTTCACTGAAAGTCAGCAGTTCAGTCATTGTCAGTTACCTTTGTAAATTACACCCATCAAATCAGGTTATTTTTAAACATATTTTCTTTTTTTTTTCTTTTTCCCTATTACTAATTTACCAGTTTTGCTAAATTTTTTTATTATTTTCTTTCTGCCTTCTTTGATCATTCTAGTGTACTTCTCTAACTTGATCATTAACATACCAAGTACACATCAACACAGTATTTTCTACACTATCATTATCTTCTAATATCATTTCTTAAGACACAATTATTTATATAGGCTTCAAAATGCAAGCATTTTCAAAACTCATAAAATCTTAGGAGGTAAATTACAGGCTGACTGGTTCTATCTCCATATTGTCCAGGTGAGAAAATAGGTCTACACTAATTGAGGTTTTATGCATAGCTGGACAGGTTTTAGTGGAATTTTTTTTTTTTTTTTGGAAGTTTTTATTGTGAATTATGTGGGTTTACATGAGAGAACATCAGTTTTACATTCATTCATCCTACCATATTACGTTTCATTGCAATTATTACAATCCCCTCCATGCATCATTATATAACCAAAGGATATACCCCACAGGCCTGCCCCCTGGCTGTCAGCATATAGCCCCTCTCCCTCCCCATCTGTCCACGTCATCATCTCTGTCTCCATGCCTGGTGTCATTGCCTCTCTGGGTAGGGTCCTGATCTCCCTTCTTCTCACTTGATGATCCCAGGGATCTCCTCGCCTGGGCTACAAAATCAATCACTCCCCTTCTTTTGTCAAAAAACATCTACCTCTATGTTTCTTACCCTCACAGTCAGTCCTGATGGCAATTATTCACTATTGTACCACAAAAGTCTTATCACCATTTCCTTTTGCCAGCCCAGTCCCAACAGATTGGAAATCATTCAGTGGGGGTTCTACCTACCCCTGCCCCATCTGAAGCTATGCTCCCTCTTGAAAGCTTGTATGCCAGTCACTTCTTCCCTTTATAGTCCCCCCTCCCCCAATTTTGGGTAACTGATGTCTAAGTAGCCCATCCCTGTCAACCTTGGGTACTGAGGAGATGGGAGTGATCCTTGCTGTAAAGATTTGTTGCCATTTTTGAGCTACTACATCCATATGTATAGGTAAAGTTCATCAAATTGTAGTGGGTTACTCTTTTTTTTTTCTTCCCTTTTCTTTCTTCTAGTAGAGTTCTGATCATCCAGCCTTTGAAGCCAGGTCAAGTAGGTACTGTCTGTAATTGTGGGTGTTCTTGTGCATCTCCCCTCATTTCATATCATCTGGACACTTCATTTGCTGGATAGATGATTGTTGGATGACAGTTATTTTTCTTTTAGGGTTTTGTATATGTCTCCCCATTGCCTTCTTTCCTGCATGGTTTGTGCTGAGTTGTTGTTGTTGTTGTCAGGTGCCATCGAGTCGGAACCGACTCATAGCGACCCCATGCACAGCAGAACGAAACAATGCTCGATCCTGGGCCAACCTCACCACCGCTGCCACCCCCGAGTCCATCAATGATGCCACCTGGCCGATCCATCTCGTTGGGGGTCTTCCTCTTTTTCTCTGACCCTCCACCCTACCCAGCATGACATCCTTCTCCAACGATTGTTTCCTCCGGACTACATGTCCAAAGTAGGAGAGACGAAGCTTAGCCATCCTGGCCTCGAGGACTCTGGCTGCACTTCTTCCAAAACAGATCTATTGGTTCTTTTGGCAGTCCATGGCACCCTCAGTATTCTCCTCCAACACCACAACTCAAAGGCATCAATTCTTCTACAATCCTTCTTATTCACTGTCCAGCTTTCGCATCCATATGAGGCTATTGAAAACACAATGGCCTGGGTCAGGCGCACCCTAGTCCTCAAGCTGACATCTCTGCTCTTCAACACTTTAAAAAGTTCCTGTGCAGCAGATTTGCCCAGTGCAATATGTCATCTGAGTATCATTGGCTCTTGTTCATATGGTATCTCTTGAAATGGTTGAGTAGTCAGAGCTTAATGTAATTTAATTGCCTTTGTAAGTGACACTTCTTTTCTCCCTGCTCGCTTTTAGGATTCTTTCCTTGTCTTTGATTTTGGAGAACTTGATTAGCATATGTCTTGGTGACTTTCTTTTGGGGTTTATCCTTTCTGGGGTATGTTCAGCTTTTTGAATGTTTATCTTCTCATCTTTCAAGATGTTCTGGAAATTTTCTTCCAGCAGCTCTTCAACTATATCCTCTGTGGAATTCTCTGATTCTTCCTGTTATGGAATGCCAATAATTCTTAAGTTGTTCTCATTCATGTTATCCAGCATGAATCTCAGACTCTCTTCAGAATTTTTAAACCTTTTTCAGCTTGCTCTTCTATCTTACCAGTATTGAAAAATTTGTCTTCCATCTTGCTAGGCTGGCTTCCATCTCTTCTATTCTGCTCTTTTCCCCTTTCAGTGTATTGTCTGAATCACAATGTTTTCCTTTATACCATGATTTATCCACTGGTAGTGTTGGGAAACTGATGTCCTGACCCTTATGCTAGATCCAGAGCTCTGGTGTAGTTTCTTGAGAGCTGTGTCTCTGGGTTTTCAGCCCCTCCCCCATGGAGCCTGTCCTACCTGACTCTGCTCTGCCACAGCCAAACCTGAAGTCCTAATGGAGTTTTTAGACATTAAATACTGTGCAGTTTTGGGGAGTTCCCTTGGAAGATTATTTAAATCCATTCATATCCTGTGGAAATTGGCTTCATTGGCTACAGAAAAGGAGAAATTTGTTTTCTTTTTTTTAACTTTTCTTTTTATTTTGTTAGAAAGGAGAGTTACATAGACCGGGAATGTTGTATTGAGATATACTTTGCAAAGAAGGTTGGGTTTGATGACATTAACAATGGAGAGACTTTGAATATAAGGAAAGAAAAAGAATTGGAAAAGTCAGAAGAACTTTGCTTAAATTGGACTCTGACCCTGAAGTAGGGAAAAAGGAAAAATATATTCCAAGTATGAATAGTTGGAGTTGTTGTTGTTTTTAAGTGCCGTCGAGTCAATTCCAACCCATCATGACCCTGTATAGATTTTCCGAGGCTGTGGATGTGTATACTACTTTCTATATCAATACTCTATCAACTATACCACAACTCAGTCTTTCATTCCTAGCTTTGTTTGTGTCTGCCATTTCTGCCTTTCCCACCCATGCCTCCTCTTCTTCCTCCCATCATCACTATAGAAACTCTCCACCATAAATGCTGACTTCTTATGTACATAGAAGTGTAATATCAATCACTTAATTAAAGGATTGTCCTTAACCTGTGAACTACGTTCAAATACTCATATTTCTTTGAGATAGAGGAACATATAGCAGAGCCCATACAAGAACTCGAAAATGCAGTTAATTTAATCAGTCAGGAAGCTAATATGCAAAATTGACATGTAAAGAGTGTAAATTTTTTGTGTGTCTTTTTCTTTACTGCATTGTGTGTTTTTGTTGTTGTTGTTAAGTGCCATTGAGTCATTTTGGAACCATAGCGACCCTGTATAGGGCTTCCAAGGAGGTGCTGGTGAGCTTGAACTGACGACCTTGAAGTTCAAATGACTTTGCAGTTTGGCACACTAACCCACAGTGCCACACCAGGACTAGAAGCTTTTCAGAATATTTATTTAAAAATTACAAGGTACACTAGTTTTTAATAAATACGAAGTTAGTGTTTTAGTCTTTAGGAATTAGGGAATTAGGGAAGCATCATTGTTGCTTTTACCTCCATTTTATGTTTCCTTTAGAGGAGGAACTTCACAGTTACTAATTATAACTATTGCAGAGCTAGAAATTGAAAAATTTCAAAGATAACAAATTTGCTAAAGGGCTTTTTAGCCTTATAAAATTTATGAGCATGTTAATATTATAATGGAAAATTGCTGAGAAGTCAAATTTATAATTATAAATGACTTAATTTAATAAATGTTGATTCAAGTAATTATTTACTTAAAGCTTAAATTTTCTGAAAAGCCTCTAGCAAATTTTTTATTAACATCATATAATGAAGTAATTGTGGTATTTTTAATTAAATTCTCAGAGATCAACAGTTTACTAATATAATTTTTCTTTCTTATGTGCCTTTGAAAAAAAATTGGCTTATCTAATTTCCTTACTCAAGGTATTTGTGGATCATTTGATAATATGAGATATTCATCCATCGTGGTTAGAACTGGGAAAAGTTGGTTCCCAGTATCATGGTGGGTAAATGTTGGGGCAATTTGAAAGAGGAGAATTAAAAAATATGTGTCTAAAACAATAATTTCAAGAAGACACAGTTCTAAAAGCATACATTTCACATCTTGATTAGGAAATCTTTCAAGAGAACTGCTTCCAAAAAATCAATTCTGACCCATAGTGACCCTGTATAGGGTTTCTTTATGAGAATAAATCTTTACAGGAATAGAAACCTCATCTCTTTCTCATGGAGTAGCTGCGGTGTTTGAACTGTCATCCTTGCAGTTAGTAGTCCAATGCTTATCCCACAACATCACCAAGGACACCTGTTGTTGTTATGTGCTATTGAATTGGCTCTGACCCATGGAGCAGTTGGTGTGTTTGAGCTGGCGATGTTTGTGGTTCACAGTGTAGTGCTAATCCTACAGCAGCACACCAGGAGTCCGCTTAGTGACTTGGAAATTATAGATTGATTATAGATAGTTAATAGAAAAATTAAATATTATTAAACACCACTTTTAATAAGATTTTAATGGATTTTCCAATAATTTGCATGTTCAGCATTTACAATATCTAAAATGCTTATCATTTGGCATGAGATTTCTATTCAGCTGGCTAGTGAATAATGGAATGTATTACATTATGTATGGAGTCCTAGTATAGCACTGTGGGTTAATGCACTGGACTGCAAGGTCAGTTTGAACTGCAAGGTCAGTTGTTCAAACCCACTAGTCACTCTTTGGAAGCCTTATACAGGGTCACTATAAGTTGGAACATGTAACAACATTCATACCCTACACTATATTATCTGCATACTTAGGAATCCTTATAAAGCACATCATGGTGAAATCTAAGTACTTTTGGCCCAACTTTTAAAATCCTCTCTAAGCTTCCATTATGGAGTAAAATTATAGTATGCCTTATCAAGAGGGGTTGTTTTAAATATTGTGATTGATGGTTAATGCTATATATCAACTTGGCTAGGCTATAATTCTCAGTGATTTGACAAACACTATCTAATCACCTCTCATTTTATGATATGATATGAGCAGTCAATCAACTGGAAGGGAAGTTTCCTTAGGGATGTGGTCTTCATCTATAATATAAATGGATGTTCTGGCAAACTGTTTTTCTCTCTCTGGACCTTGCATTCACCTCATTACCATCTGATGTTCTTATGACATGAGAAGCTTTTCAGCATGCTGCCTGACCTGTAGATTTTGGAATTTTTCCAGCTCCCACAACCTTATCAATTGAATGCTACATTTTGGGCTCATCCACTCCCGAAACCTTGTGAATCAGGAAAAGGCAGCAGTCTGCCGCTTGACCTGTAGATTTGGGACTTCCTAGTCTCAACAATTGCATAAGCCCTTTTCTTTAACTAGATCTCTCTCTGTGTATTTATGGAGTACTGATAAGGTGCTGCTGGGTTAATGTGCTGGACGGCAAGCCAGTTTGAATTGCAATGTCGGCAATTTAAACTCACCTGCTGCTCTTGGGAAATCCTATACACAGTCATTATGAGTCAGAACCAACTTGATGGCACTTGGCAACAAAAACATGGCATCCTGGTGTGGCACTGTAGGATAAGCACTGGAATGCAAGGGTGGTTTGAACTGCAAGGTCGGCAGTTCAAGCTCACCAGTTGTTCCTCAGAAACCCTATAAAGGGTGGTTATGTGTGAGAACCAACCTGACAGAACTTAACAACAACAAATCTATCTATCTACTTACCTACCTGCCTACCTATCTATTTATCATCTCTTTCTCTGGACCTCAAGAAGTAAAAACCAATACTCTAGCTGGTGGTGGTGGTATTTCTGTGCCGTGGAGTCAGTTCCAACTCATAGTGATCCTGTATAAAGTTTCCAAGACAGTAAATCTTTACAGGAGCAGAAAGGCTCATCTTTCTCTCTCAGAGTGACTAGTGGATTCCAACTGCTAACCTGATAGATAACCCAACTCTAACCCAATATGCTACCAGGGTTCCTTACACTAGCTAATAAGGTAAATCTTTTCTCTTTTTCTTTCTTTCTTTTGTTCTTTATTTTTTGATAACCTAATTTACAAGCAATCTGGGATGGCATAGGAGTAGGCAGTGTTTTCCTCCTTCAGGCAGAGTCTCCATGAAATAGGTTGATGTAAGAGCAAGTAATCACAACAGCAATACTTTATGAGTTCCTCCCACCCCTCAACAAATTGATGTTCACCTGTAGTATAGTAATTGAAAATAGACATTTCTAATAGAAATAATGGTTAAAGTTTGTTCAAATGACATCAGTGAAATCAGGATTAGGTGTAGGATGTCCTTCCATATTTAGTGAATGTTTGCTCATTCCTTTGGCCTCTGCACGTCTTCTTTATTTATGAAAGGAATGGTGCTTTGGAGATTAATCAGTATTAACAACCATATGACAGGTTATTTACTTGCCTGACACTTTTACTAATTCTTAGTCCTGATAAAAGCTTTTCTCCCTTATGACACAGAACAATTTTTAAATGATTGACACAAAATGTTATTATAGTGTTAGTGGACTCAGAATTAATTTTAATCAAATGTTGAAGCAAGAGCTTTAATTATAAGTCAAGAACACTGACTAAATATTAAAGCATATTTTTTGTACTACAACAAACTAGTAATTTAAATTTCAGTGTATAATCATTATTATGTTCAGTTATATATTTCTCACAGAAGAGATAAATTAAATTTATTGCATTTCAAAAAAGCAATTTACAGAAATGTTAAGTGTAAATGTCTAAGAACTTCAAATAACTCCAATATTATACTGCTAGAAAATTTCAGAACTTTTTCAATACTACCATTTCTCCTGTGCTCTTTTATGATCTCAAAAACTTGTTATTTATATTTAGGATATCTATTTTTTTCTATAACTTTGAATTTATTCTTCTTTTTGACATATATCAAAACCCATGTATGTTGTAGGGATTGCAGTCAATGAGATGAAATAAAATATATGTGAACTGTTAAATGGAAACTGATTCACTTTGTAGACCTTCAACCAAATCACAATAAAAACAAAAACAAAAAGCCTTTGCACCTATCTGTCATACATATTGTATGATCAACATGCATTTCTTTTGAATTCGCTTTTTTAAATGGTATTATGTTAACTATCTTGCCATTTTATTTTCTTTGAACTACAAAAATTATGTTTTTTGCTTTTATTATTTTATACAACAGTTTTTTTCTTTCTTGTATAAAATAATTAGGTTAGAATGAATGTAATTTATAAGAAAGACTATAGTAACAAGCAATCTTGGTGTGGCACTGTAGGCTAAGCACTGGACTGCTAACCACAAGGTTGGTGGCTCAAATCCACCAGCTACTACTGGAAATCAGATACAGGGTCACCATGAGTTGAAGCCAATTCAATGGAATTTAGCAGCAACAGCAGAGTAATAAGTAATTTCACCATGCATATGTAATAACAATTTCCATAAAAATATTATACAAGGAAACCTGGAATCTTTTAGAACATTAAAAATACTCAAAAGAGTAACAGAGGTATTTCTTTATTTGAGTTTAACACTCAATTTTTTTCTAAAGCTCTTTATTTCTTATAATGACATTATAGCACTATTTAGTATTGAAAGCAAATGGAGATGTCAAATATTAGTTTCTATGAGGAAATAGTGTGAGTCATGGAATTCACAATAAAATATGCAATATTCAATATTAATATTTAGCACTTTAATCAGCAAGAACACAACAGGAAGTCTGTAAAATATTTTTCAAGTTTAGCAAAAACAATTTTGCTTAAGCAATATTTTATAGACTATTGATTTTTGATGATCACACTTTATTCATAGAAGTCTTAACAAAAATGCAATGTCCTTTGAAGTGCATATTAAAAAACAGAATTTAATTATAATGTTTTCCCTTAAGTGGAACCAAAAGGGCGGTGCTTAACAAGAACAACAAAAATGGCTAATGATTGTGAGCATCTTTTCAATGTTTCTTGGCTTCTTGAATGTCTTTCTTGGTGAAAGTTCTGTTCATATTCTTTTACCGTTTTGCAATTTTTTTTTTTTGTCTTTTTGTTGTTGAGTTGACATTTTCTATAAATTATAGGGATTAGACTCTTATCTGATATGTCGTTTTTGAAGATTGTTTCCCAGTGTATGTGTTATCTTTTGCTCTCTTGCTATGGTCTTTTTTTTTTTTTTTTTTTTTTTTTTTTAATTTAAGGTTTTATTGTGAGATTTACATGGGGGAGCATCAGCTTTACACTCACCCTATCATATTTCATTTCATTGCAATGATTACAATCCCCTCCATGCATCATCATATAACCCCAAAGGGTACACCACACAGGCCTGCCCCTACACCCCCCACCCACTAGCACACAGTTCTTCACCCTCCCTGAGTCCAGTGTCCCCTGCTGCTCTAGCTGTCCACGTCATCTTTTCTGTCTCCATCCCTGGCATCACTGCCTCATTGGGTAGGGTCCCGCTCTTCATTCTTCTCACTTGATAGTCCCAGGGACCTCTGCTCCTGGGCTGCAAAATCAATCACTCTTCTCTTTTTGTCAAAAAACATCTACCTCTATATTTCCTATCCTCACAGTCATACCTGATGGCAATCAATCACTATTGTACCACAAGACTCTTATCCCCATTTCCTTTCGCCAGCCCGGTCCCAATGGATTGGTAATTATTCAGTGGTGATTCTACCTTCTCCCGTCCCATCTGGAACTAGGCTCCCTCTTGAAAGCTTGTAAACCAATCACTTCTTGCCTTTATAGGCCCCCACATTTTGGGTAGCCAATGTCTATGTTGCCTATCCCTGTCAACCCTTGTACTGAGGGGGTGGGAATGATCCTCGCTGTAAAGATTTGTTCCCTTTTTTGAGTTACTACATCCATAAGTATAGGTAAAGTTCATCAAATTGTAACAGGTTACTCTTTCCCACACCCCCCCCTCTTCTTTCTCCTTCTAGTCGAGTTCTGATCATCTAGCCATCAAAGCAGAGGTCAGGTGGGTACTATCTGCAAGTATGGGTGTTCTTCTGCATCTCCTCTCACTTCATATCAGTTGGATGCTTCACTCTCTACTCTAGTTCTCTGTGGCCATGTCACTGCCTCTGGGCCCAGGAGTTCCTGAGTTTTGCCATACTGCTGGCCATCCAGATCTCCACCTGGGTTCATGGGGGTCTATTGAATGTGGTCGGGCTGAGCTGGCAACTTCATTGCTGTTTTTACTTCCCTTCCCTTATCTGTGACCAACGTGGTCACCAGCCAGACCACATACCTGTTCATGTATTCCCCTTGAGTCTCAGTCTTGGAAGGG
>NW_006408550.1:2995755-2996712 GCF_000296735.1 Chrysochloris asiatica
TTGTGATTTACTAATTTCACTCAGCACAATGTCCTCAAAGTTCATCCATGTTATGCGGTGGCTTGCCGCTTCCTTGTTGTTCTTCAAGGTGGCATAGAATTCCATTGTGTGTATGTACTAAAATTTGTTGATCCATTCTTCAATTGATGGGCACTTTGGCTGTCTCCATCTTTTTGCTATTATAAATAGCACTGATATGGCTTGCATTTCTTGTGGGTAAATATCAAGTAGAGGAATTGCTGGATCATAAGGTATTTATATTTTTAACCTTCTGAGGAAGCGCCATATTGCTTTCCAGAGAGGCTGGACCATTTTGCAATCCCACCAGCAATGCAGGAGCGTCCCAGTCTCTCCACATTCTCACCAAGACTTATTGTCCTCTACTTTTTAAATCTTTGCTGTTATTGCTGGTGTGAGATGTTATCTCATTGTTGTTTTGATTTGCATTCCTCTAAAGGCTGGTGATCGTGAACATTTCTTCATATGTTTGTTGGCTGCCCAGATTCCTTCCTTGGTGAAGTGCCTGTTCATGTCCTGTGCCCATTTTTAAATTGGATTATTTGTCTTTTTATTGTAGAGGTGTTGTAGTTTCCTATATATTTTAGACATGAGTCCCTCGTCTGATGTGACATTGCAAAATATTTTCTCCCTTTCTGTGGGTTCCCTTTTTACTCTTTTGCTTTGAAGTGCTGGATTGATTTTGATAAAATCTCTTAGATTCTATTTATCCTGGAAAGTTTTGATTGCACCTTCATATTTGATTCATAGTTTTGCTGGATAGATGATTCTTGGTTGGCAGTTTTTTCTTTTAGGGTTTTCTGTATGTCTCCCCAACTGTCTGACTGGCCGACTGATTGGAATAGATCCATATTTGTGCCCATTCCAAAGAGAGGTGACCTAACGGAATACAGAAATCATCGAACAATCTCTTTGATATCGCAAGCGAGTAAAGTTTTG
>NW_006408550.1:2998440-3000177 GCF_000296735.1 Chrysochloris asiatica
AGGTTTTGAATTGTTTCCAATGATGTATCAGTCTTGTTTGATTGCTCTTTTAGTACTTTCCTGACTTCTTCCTTGTTTTCCTCCACCCCTTTTCAGAGTATTTGAATTTGTTTCCACATCATTCTTCTGAATTCTTTCTCAGGCAAATCCAAAACATGCTCTTCCTCCTCTGGGAAGCCTTTGTCTGTCTCCAGCACATTTCTTTCAGTTACTCTTTTCTGCTTTTGACATGTTTTGAGATTGCTTGTTGTGTTTGAGATCTTTTGTTTGTCATTTCCAGTAGTTATGTGGTTTTTTAAATGCTTAAATGGATTTTTGTTTTTATGTTATTAAGCTTACTGGATGTCTCCTGGTGGATATAATCAGGAGATAGGTTTCCCTTTTCACATGTAATGCTTAGCAGCTGTTATTGGCTCTTGTCTCAATGGTGGAATATTATGGGGTATGCTTGTAGTGCTTAGCTATATGCCCATGACTGCTGTCTCTTCTTGGGTAATGTAGGGGAAAAAAGCTCCAACCTCCAGGAAAAATGTGTGATCAAAAGTACCAGAAGCAGAAGCAATATAAAAGCAGAGACAAAAAAAACACCACTTTGAGACAAAAATAAAACTGTGGCCGACTGTCCAGTCACTTTGATACACAAGCAGTTTGTGTGCACCGTAGAAGCCTCCAGCAGTGGATGGGGGTGTCTGCTCGCTCACGCATCTCCTCTAGTCACCACCGTGGAGGTGTGTAGATAGATATTGAGAAGTTAATGGGAGAAAGATTATCCACTATTTTTGTCTCTGAAAGTCAGTTAGGTGTCTGTGTGTGCACAACATAATTCTTGAGATTGTTGTGTCCTTTATGTTGGGGTTTTACAGATTGTTCTATGGTTTGTCTTTCAGGCCTGATGCACTTGCTTCTTTCTTGCTATATAGACCTGAGTTAGAGTGGCACGGAAGTTAACTTTAGGGGTGTGACCCTGAGGCTGACGTCATAAGTAGCCACCAAGGTCTTTCTCTCTGTACCTTGGGAAAACTGTGGGGTAAGCACTGGACTTTTTTTGAGGGGGGGTGCAGTGCACTCACCCTCCTGAAGGCATCTGGGTTGGGCAAAGAAGTCACGACAGGAAATAGGAGGAAAAACTGTGTAGAATCCCCCCTGCACCTCCTTTTGTAAATGTCACTGTCCCATTTTTAGCTCCTGGTTCTCTGTGTTGTCTGGCTGTTGTCCTGCCCTCTGAACTCTGTCTAGGCAGGGTGGCTGCAGAGGGTGTGCCGTCTCCAGAGATTCCTAAGTCATAGTATTTTCCTTTATATTGTGATTTTTTTCACTTGTTGTGAGGGAAACTGACATCTTAGACCTTATGGTAGATCCAGAGCTCTGGTGTTGTTCTATGAGCAAAGTTTCTGTGGATTTTCAATCCGTCTCCCATGGAATACTTCCTTCTTGGCTGTCTCTGCTGCTGCCCAAACTGGGAATCTTTTGCTATTGTCTTTTGATGAACATAATTTTTTTATTTTGAAAATATGCCATTTGTCTGTTTTGTCTTCATCTATTTTCATATATGTTGTTATGTTTGTTATCCTATTTTTACAAATGCTTTGAACCAATAATTTTCTGTCAGGAATTTTATAGTTTTAGGTTTAACATTTAGTTCTTTGATTCACTTTGAATCAAAATGATTTTTGCATGTTGATCTAACACATTACTAAATTCTTCTATTATTTCCAGCAGTTTGTGTGTGTGTGTGTG
>NW_006408550.1:3000359-3000903 GCF_000296735.1 Chrysochloris asiatica
ATAGGTGATAATGGGTATCCTTGTCTCATTCTCTTTTCCATTCTCAGTCTTTCTCCATTCAGTAAAATGTTGGATGTTGGTTTTGCATATATATTCTAGATTATGCTGAACATTTTTTCTTCTATTTCTAATTTTCTGAAGCCTAATACCTGGAAGGGTGTTCAAAATTATTACATGTCTTTCCTGTGTCAACTGATATGATCATATTGTTATTTTACTTTATTTCATTTATGTGGTAGATTTATTGATTGATTTTCTAATGTTGAACAATCCTTTTAATCTTGGTATGAATCCCACTTGGTCATGGTGCATTACGTTTTTTATATGTTTCTGATTTCTGTTTCGTAGAATTTTGGTGAAAAAATTTGCAACTATATGTATAAAGAATATAGGTCTGTAATATATTTTTGTGATGGATTTATGGCAGTTTCAGATAATTTCTGCACTCTGTGGGGTCACCTTTCTTTAGAATGGGAATAAATTGGTCTCTTTCACCAATTCTCTTCCACCAGGTCGGCCAGATAGCTGTCTTCCACTTTTCTTG
>NW_006408550.1:3001358-3014843 GCF_000296735.1 Chrysochloris asiatica
AAGCTGGACTCATAAGAGGATGTGGAAAGATGGATCTCCTTGCTGATATTAAATTTACTTTGACTGTAAGCAAAGAATACCATACCTAAAAGATGTTTACTTGTGTTTCATTTCTTTTGCTATGCAAAGCATTTGACAATGTGGATAACAAAAAGTTATGGATAACGTTGAATAGGATAACCAAGAATAGGGATTCCAGAACACTTAATTGTGCTCTTAAGGAACCTGTACATAGAAGAATAATTAGTCATTTGAAAAAAAAAACAAGGGATACTGCCTGATTTAATGCAACAGAGATGTTCCTTTTCACCAGACTTATTCAGTCTGTATGCTGAGTAATTAATCAAAGAATCTGAACTATCTGAAAAAGAATGTGTCATCAGGATTGGAGAAAGGCTCATTAACAACTTGCATTATGCAGATAGTACACAACCTTGCTTGCTGGAAGGGAAGAGCACTTGAAGCATTTGCTAATAAGAACCAAAGAATACAGTCTCGAGTATGGATTACAACTCAATGTAAAGGAAAAAAACAAAACAAAACAGTCTTGACAACTGGACCAGTAAACAGCATCATTATAAATAAAGAAAAAATTGCAATTGTCAAGGATTTCCTCTTAATTGGATCCACAATTAGCACCAATGGAAGGAGCAGTCAGGGAATCAAATGTTATATTGAGTTGAACAAATCTGCTTCAAAAAGTATTAAATGCAAGGATGTAATTTTTGAGGACTAAGGTATCCATGACTCAAACCATGGTATTTTCACTTGCCTCAATGCATGTGAAAGTTGAATAATGAATAAGGAAGTCTATAGAAGAATTGATGCATTTGCATTATAGTGTTGACAAGAAGAATATTGAAAGTACTATGGACTCCCAGAAGAACAAACAGATTATTCCTACAAAAAGTAAGAATGCTCCTTAGAGTCTTTGTCTCACATACTTTGGACACACTATCAGGAAGGGGTAGTTTCTCGAAATGGACATCATGCTCAGGGTAAATAATTCTTGGCTGAAAATTGTTTTCTTTTAATATGTTATTTTATCATTTTGTAGAGTTTCTGGGGGAGAAATCTGCATGAATTCTTATGAAGGACACTGGTATGTTATTGTGTTTTTCTCTTGAAGCGTTCAGAATTCTCTTCATGTGTGATTTTCAAGAATTTTTATTATGATGTAACACAGAGTTATTTTTGTATTTATTCTAATTCATTTGACTCAGCTTTCTTATTTGTAGGATTCGTTCTCTGAACCTCACTTCCCTTTCTAAACATAGAATATGCTTCAGATAAATATTTTGAATATTAAGTAAGGTATTTATAAATCATCTTGAAGAGCATTTGACATACAATAGTCACTTACTATATATTAGCTTTTATGCATATGTATTAAAAATAAAGCTAACCTTATAATCATGTTTGTAATTTTTTAAAAAATCTCATAAAGCTAGAGCCATATATTTATATTTTTTAACTGTATTCTACAGAAACATATAATCTTAGGTTTGTTTTTTTTTTAGTTTAATCAACCCACATCTCAATGAACACCTAAATTTCTTCTAGATTATTAAGAATATATATGCCCCAGATAAAGTAATTTAAACATTATGGATATCTACAAGGGAGTCTTCACCAGCTGCTCCTCGAAAACCCTATACAGGGTTGCTATGGGTCAGAATTGACTCCACAGCAAGTAACAACAACAACAACAACAACAACAACAACAACAAGGGGATATTACACTTTAAGAAGTTCACCACAAATATAGACTATGTCCTTAATAATAAATCAAAACTCTGCACCTGTAAGAGGAGTCCTCTTAGCACAGTGGTTATGCATTGGACTGCTAACCACAAGATTAGCAATTTGAAAATACCAGCCACTCCTCCAGAAAAAGATGAGGCTCTCTGTTCCCATAAAGATTTACAGCCTCGGGAACCCTATATAGGGTCACTATGAGTCAGAACGACTTGACAGAACTACCACCACCACCACCTACACATTTCAAAGGATTCATTTCATACAGATATATTAACTCATATATCTCTATGTGAATATATTCTTTGACTATCATGGAATAACACTAGAAATTAACATCCAAAAGACAACAGAAAATATTAGATCTGTGGAAATGACACCACACACTCTTAATACTGAGTAAAAGGGAGATCTCAATGGAAATTGATATACAGAACCAAAAACATTGAATTGAATGAAAATGAAAACATAATTTTTTTTTTTTTTTCAAAAGCAAAGCTTATGAAAAGCCAAAGATGTGCTTAAAGGGAAAATAATTATGTAAGCTTCAAAACTGAAGAAACTAGAAAAGAAATGGAAAAATTACAAAATAATTCTAAAGAAAAAATAAAGACAACAAAAATGAAGAAAAAAAAGTCCATGAAACCTGAAGTTTGACCTTTGAAAAGATAAATAAAACTGATAAAGTTTTAATTTCCTAAATGTGATTTTGTTGTTGATGATGAGAATACATACAACAATGTACACCACTTCATCAGTTTGTTTATATGTACCATTTAGTGGCATTGAGTATAATCTTGGAGTTGTGCAACTGTTCTCACCCTCTCTTTCTGAGTTCCCTCATTAACATAAACACATTATCCTCTAAAGTTCCTACCTTTAGGTAATAGTAATCTTTCAATTTACTATTGTCAAACTGATTCTCATACATTTTTTTTTAATTAAAAAAATGTATATTTAGAATTAGCCAGCTGGACTCAGTTTAGAAGATCCCAATTTTGTTGGTAACATGCAAAGCATCATAGTCAGGAGCCAGCTGAACATCTGCCTTTTCTCCTTCAGGCTTGATGAAAGTGTTGACCTAGGCCACATCAGTGTCATAGAGCTTCTTCACAGTCTGTTTGATCTGGTGCTTGTTGGCCTTGATATTCACAATGAACAGAAGTGTGCTGTTATCTTCAATCTTCTTCATGGCTGACTCAGTAGTCAGAGGGAACTTGATGATGGCATAGTAATCAAGCTTGTTTCTCCTGGGGCAGCTTTTCTGAGGATATTTGGGGTGACTCCGGAGCCTCAGGGTCTTCAGCTGCTGGAAGGTGGGTGACTTGTGGATCTTCTTTTTTGTGTGACTGTGGACACCTTTCAGCACTGTCTTCTTGGCCTTCATTGGCTTTGATTTGGCTTCAGCTTTGGGAGGATCAGGGGCTTCCTTCTTTGCTTTCAGCACCATCTTCATAAAATAGGCTTCCCGTATAGAATGTAAAAGAGCATAGTGCTCAACACAGATATGTTCTACCAATGAAGCTAAACTCTTATTTGGTTTTAAGAACACTTCAGGGATATTTTTGGCTTACAATTTAAAGAATACCCCAGGACAATAGCTTCAGGGTTCATTCCATTTCTATGGCTCCAGAATGTCTGGAATTCAAGAGAAATTGGAATCCTGTTCTTCATTTTCCCTTTTTTGATCAGATTCTCTGATGGAATATTTTAACAAAATATTCAGTAATGGTAGCCAGGTGTTGTTCAGTTCTCATGGCCATGAAGGCAATTAGTCACAGATTTTATAATCTTCTATACTTGACTCTCATTCTTCCTGATAAACTGTTGGGAAGATTGACAACAAGAAAAAGAGAGAAGACATAAATAACTAGTATCAATAATAAAAGAAAGTATAACTCTACAGACCCTGAAAATATTAGATACTAAAGGAATATTGTAAACAACTCTATAAGTACAAATTTGACACTTAGAAACAATGAGTCAATTCCACAAAAGCACACACACACACTACCAAACTAACCCAAGATGAAATCGATAATTTGCAGTCTAATTCTTTCCATGATTTTTTGTGAGTATACTGAAAACAATTTTTTTTTGGTTTTGATAATGTTTCGTTATATAAAATCCTCTATATACTTTCCATTCTTTTTGTTGTTAAGTGTCATTGAGTCATTTCTGACTCATGGGGTTTTCAAGGAACGACTGGTGAATTGGAACTGCTGACCTTGCAGATCAAACTGACCTTACAGTCAAGTGTTAATCCCACGGTGCCACACCAGGACTCTATGTACTTTCAATATTAGAAATAAATAAGAACTACAGATCCATGGGTGGTACAAATGGTTAAGCACTCTACTAAGTTTGGTGGTTCAAACACACACACTGCCTTGGAAGAAAGATCTTGTCATTTGCTTTCAAAAGGTCAGTCTTAAAGACTCAGTGGATCACTGCTATTGGTTATATGGTTACCCAGCTATGGGCCATCCTCATTGATTAGGCAGAACTGAAGTCTAAACTAAACTTTAAGATAGAGACTTACATCTTGTTGATTTTCATTACTGTATTATTATTTTAGTGGTTTTTAATATTTAAATAATACATTTTATTAAGTAATATAATTGGTTAATGTATCTTTTTTACACTTGAATGATGATATTTAGCTTCCAAATTTAATCATTGTTAACTAGTCATAGTATAAGAAGTGGATTTTTTATTTTCCTATAAGGATGTGGTGAATGCTTTTTTTCAAGTTCTGCTGCAACTTTCAGACAAGAGATTTGGTGGTTCATGTCAAGTTTAAGATTGTACCCTTCCTCTGAGACTTAGTGTTTGTTTTTCGTTTAACCTAAGCAGTTACAACAGTCTATGGCACATATATGTATGATTAAGTGAGGCAATACAATGTGGTATGAACATGAAAATAAGTAAGAAAAAAAATTAGCCATGCACTAGCCATCCTCAATGGGTCCCTAATAAACAAAGCCTCATTATTTTAAATCTCTGTGAGACATGAAAATAATGTGAGACAAACTTCACTCTGTGTGGATGGATGGGGGTTAAAGATAATTTGAAAAGAATTAAAAATTTGAGCATTTTGTTAGTTATTAATAATGATCAAAAATTATATAAATAGGGCCAATTGAGGCATTCTTTTATGTCTACCCTTTATTTCTTTGCTTGCTAATGAGAGACATTGATCAATATTATGAAGTAAGTTGACCTTTAGGCAGATTTCTAATTTGTTGTGAACATTATTTGGCAAAAAATCACTTATCATTTACATATTCTGAGAATTGGTTTTTAGTTTATGCAAAAATCAAGAAATCATCATAAACAGTTAGAATTTGAAACAGATTTAGTGTTATAGTTTAGGTTGTGTGTCAACTTGTCTAGGCCAGGATTCTCAGTGGCTTGACAGTTAAGACTACCAATCTACCATGATAAGATCTAATATGATGTAATTGTTTCTATGGTAAGATCTTCTATAAGCAGCCAATCAGCTGAAGGAAAATTTCCTCTGAGGAATGGCCCACTTCTAATATGTTGGACATTCAAGCAAAGCTTGTTTGCTTTTTGCTGGATCTGATCCTGGCATCCGGCTTATTATCTGATCTCTGACTCTTTGGACTTGGCTCAGTGATCTGTCGGTTTTCTGAGAGTCATCAGAAACCTGCCATCTTACTACTGACCAGGGGATTCATTTACCTCTGCACCCAGAATCCTGCCATGTCACCTGCCAATCTTGAGCTCATCAGTCCCTGTAGCTATGTGAAGCTAAGCTTCAGGAAAAGCCTCAAGACTGGCATCTGACCCATGGACTGGGAACCTGCAGGTATCTACAATGTGTGTTTGTGTACATACATATATGTGTGACTATATGCATATGTGTGTTTATATATATGCAGTTCTGGTATAGTGCTATGAAATAAGCAAGGTAGGCAGATCAAACTCACCAGCTGTTCTTCTGAAATCCTGTACAAGGTTGCTATGAGTTGGAATTGATTTGAAGGCATTTAGTAACAACATATACATATGTGTGTGTGTGTGTGTGTGTGTGCGTGTGATTATTTTCTAAGGCACTTAACAACATATATATATATATATATATTTGTTGTTGCTAAGTGCCTTGAGTCGGTTCCAACCCATAGTGACCCTGTATAGGGTTTCCAAGGATTGGCTGTTGAGCTTGAACTGTTCACCTTGCAGTTCAAATGACTTTTCAGTCCAGCGCATTAATCCATTAACCAGGAAAGAGACTTAATTAATGTCAAGTTATTTATATAGCAAGTTACGTAGTGACCCTGTATAGAGTTTCCAAGGAACGACTGGCTGGTAGGTTTGAACAACTGACCTTATGGTTAGCAGTCCAGTGTGTGTGTATATACATATATATCACTGTAGTATATATATATATATATATATATATATACCCTGGTTTTGATGCTCTGTAGAACCCAACCTAAAACATTAAGATATTCAGTCATTATATTCTAATCTAAACTTATCTAACATTATGTATTATGTTGTTAAGTACTATTGAGTCAGTTCTGTTTCATGAGACCCTCTGCAGTGTTTCTGCGTGGTTGGTGGGTTTGAACCACTGATCTTGCAGTTAGTAATCCAGTGCTTATGCTGCAGTGCCATATCAGAACTTCAAACTGTAAGTTAGTAAGAACAACAAATACAAGCAGGAGAAAATATCTCAATTACTCTTTGTTTGAAGAAAAATTTCAACAAATTAAGCAGCAGAGTTTAAAACATATGTATTTGTTTTTACTTTTTCATAATTTTTTGACATTGATTAGAAAGAAAACAAAATAAAATAAAAATTTTAAATTGAACTGTGAATTGTCAAACTAGTTTGTCTGAACTTCCATTTTCCATTCTGATGTCTGTGTCAATAAAACCAGCTGCTCTAGAGCTAATAAATAATTCCCAAATGCTCTGGTGGGCAGTAAAGAAGGCATTTTCTCCTGTTAGACGGATGATCACTTAAGGCAAAGAAACTATTCTTCCTACCCATTTAGTCAATCCCCTTGTATTCATCTCTTTTCTAGGCTTCTCTTTTACTCAGCATCTCTACCAATGATTTTGTTTGGCTAATTTTAATTTATATTATGGTGGGACTATTTGAGTTCCTGCTTCCAGGAGCTGTGAAAGTCTGAAAATTGGAGCTATTTTAAATAAATTTCAAAATCTGGAATAAAAGTCTTTCATTGAGTATAAATGTAACTCTATTGATTAGCACAGTAGTCTATGAAAAAACCTTTTGAGCTAAAGTAAAGTTCTCTCTGATTGAGTTGATGATTTTTTCCTTTTTCTTAAAAAGGATAATGTGTATTATTAAAGTGGAAGTAGAAAATATGGAGGACCATTCAGTCATGGTCATTATTATTATTATGTCTTTGTTGAGTTAATAGCCCTGAAATTTTGGCTCATATAACCCCTAGGATAATGAGGAAGAGAAACATCTCAGAGCTCATGTTGGCTAATATTGGTCCTACTGATGTTGGCTTATCTTTCTGAAAGAAGATCAGCACAAAAAAAGCATTAAGTCTTATGAATACTTGCATTCTATTATATTATTTTGGAATATATATAATGCTTTTCCTATTTTCTAAATAAAATGTCAGTCAATTTTAAAATGCACTTCATTGAGGATGATGACAAAATGACTTGTTTTCATTTTCTTTATTGGTGTTTAGCTGATTGGAAGTACAGGAGAAAGCAATCCACAAAGTCCTTATAACTATAGTTACTTCAGACCAGAGCAAGGGATTATTAAATCAAAGGATACGTTAAATGGTAAATGCTTTGTTTTGATTTTTAATGTTAAATCAATCAATTTATCTATGAAACTATATTTTTAAACCATCCTCCCTCAAGGAAACTTTAAATTTTTTCATTGCAGGACAAGGGGACATAAATTAATGAGAAATTTTAAAACATACTTAATTGTGTGCATACAAACATACACATATACATACATACCAATAATGCTTTAAAACATGTTGATTACTTGGTTCCTCAAATTTAACTTTTTTTTACATTTACTATATACATGGAGTTCTAGTGTGGCACTGTAGGATAAGCACTGGACTACTAATCTCAAGGTTAGTGGTTCAAACTCACCAGTCATTCCTCAGAAATCCTATACAGAGTGGCTATAATTCAGAACTAACTTGATGGCACTTAACAACTATACACATGTATGTGAATGTATGTATGTTTCTTAAATGACCTTTGAAAGTACCTTAATCACTATAAGGAGAATGTCATCTATTTGCAAAAAGTTCCTCCAAATGCTCTTTCCAATACTTTTCCAGTGCTGCCTGTTGAGAAAATGATGCTATTCCATAGGACACATACAATCTCATTAAGGGAGGTGAGGCAGATATGCTATCTAATAACTGTGTGCTTAAGAATCAGCCTTGCTTTCTCCTTAAAGTCTTCCCAACCACACACACTGCCTTAGCGCATGAGCAGGACCACCCACTCAAGTACACACTGGTTTCTCTAAAAGCAGAAAAATATGAGTATGAAATACTCAGATATACTTTCAAAAAATTGAAATTCTTTACAAGGCTCTACTTCTGCTATGTCTGAAATCCTAAGCAGCAAATGTCTTTTCATAATTACATCCACGCTGATGCTAAATTATTTTGCATCATTCCATGGATGAAGTTGGAATTTTACCTATCTGATTCCACTTTCTTTGGCTTCAGGACAAATATATGATTATGTTAGCTTTCATTGGACCAGAATAATTTATCAGTAGCAGATGGCAGTAAGTGGATATAGCTTTTATTGACAATTACAGATTCTGCCTATAAAACATCCCTAAGTTTTCCCCCTTTGACTTCAGCCTCAGGCCCTGTCCTTGATCTGTAGCATGTTGGATCTCCTTACTTATATGTCAGTACTTCCCTTTTGAATGTAACTCTTTAGACTTCTCATGACCATATTTTCTCTCTATTGCTACCTCTGGTCCTTCCTCTTCCTCTCCTTGTTCTTCCACTAAGTGTTTTTCACTTGGACTTACTACTTGTAAATGTTCTTTCTGGAACAGCACAACTAAACCTTTTTATTTAAATGTATACATCTAAAATATTAATGTTGTAGTTAAGTATCATCCAGTCAGTTCCAAGTCATAGTGGCCCTGCATAAGGTTCCGAGGAGTGGCTGATAGGTTTGAACTACCAACTTTGTAATGAAAACTGACCATGTAGTCCAGTGTTGACCCTACAGTGCCACAACAGGACTCCAAAATGTTAATAGTCTTCCAAAGCTGTTATTTTCCTTACTTCCTTTGAAAGATTACAAACACAGGTTTGTAGATTACAAAGGGTTTGCTATTGCCTTCTACAAGTGATTTACAATCGTCATTTATGCCATACATTGTCCCTGTATTCTCTTCCTAATACCACTATTATGTATAAACTATTTATCTTAAGCTTTACCTTCTGTGATAAAAAGAACCCTTATTTATAGGATTACCTTAAATCTCAGTATTTCAAATACCCACATGCTTATCCCAGTAGAACTCCAGTCATTTTTGAAGATCACAGTATCACAAATGTCCCCCATCCCAGCTAAATGCCAATATGCAGATGCCTTTTTTGTACTTTATGATGCCAGTTTTTTAAGGCCCCTAAGGCGAGTCCTGGTGTGGCATTATGGGATAAAGCACTGGACCAAAAGGTCAGTTTGAACCAGAAGGTTGGTGGTGCCACCTCACCAGCCACTCCTTGGGAACCTGCACAGAGTTGTTATGAGTTTGAACTGACTCATAAGGACTTAATAACAAGGGTCCTTATGGGGTCCTGGTGTGGCACTGTAGCATAAGCACTGGACCACAAGGTTGGTTTGAGCCACAAGGTCGGTGGTTCAAACCCATCAGATGCTCCTCAGAAACCCTATATATGGTCACTGTGAGTTAGAAGGAATCAAGGGCACTTTAACAGCAACAACAGCAAGAGTCTTTAAGATTCACGAGGGCAGGGCTTGGGTCTTGGAGTTTTTTTTGTTTTGGTTTTTAACTGCTGTATCCTCAGTGCCTACCAGATTTTGACAGCAATAGCTCAGTAAATATCTGATGTGTGAATCAGTGTACATTTGTGAATCCCGTGGTCTCAGCTTGTGGGTGTTCTCCAGAGCTGAAGAGCCAAATCTACCTATGAATATGAGTATATGAGCAGCATATGGTTCCCTAAGCTTCATTATCATTTTCTAGTCACACTCCTGGTCTCACAGAAAGGCAAATAGCTACAGCTCCTTTTCCTTTGTGAGATAACTTACAGACTCATATCTGTATGTATGTCTGCTTCCCCTTTGACTTTACTTTCTGAGTTGTTTCTGGTTTTTTCTGGAGTCAATGTAGTGTTTATTGCCATACAAATGGTTAAGGTATTCTCTGCCAGGTTAGCTGTTTGAGTTCACTTAGTCATACTTTGAAAGAAAGGCCCAACATATTTGTAAAAATCAGTCATTGAAATTCTCTGAAACACCTAGTTCTACTTGATACCCTTGGGATTACCATGAACCAGAATAGATGTGAAAGAAATTCTTTTAAGCCATCCCTTATATTTCTTTCTCAGATCTTTGATGCCTAATAATCAAATGTATAAGTACTAATTTTATTGTGTTTTATTAAAAACAAAACCAGAAAATCTTAAAAGATGTAAAGAAACAAGAAAGTGAACCACTATATTGTTGTTGTTGTTGTTGTCAGGTGCCATCGAGTAGGAACCGACTCATAGTGACTCCATGCATAGCAGAATGAAACAATGTCTGATCCCGGGCCAACCTCACTATCACCGCCACACTTGACACCATCAATGATGTCACCTGGCTGATCCATCTTGTTGGGGGTCTTCCTCTTTTTCTCTGACCCTCCATCTTACCCATCATGACATCCTTCTCCAGTGACTATTCCCATCTGACAACATGTCCAAAGCATGAGAGACGAAGCTTAGCCATCCTGGCCTCCAAAGAACACTCTGGCTGCACTTCTTCCAAAACAGATCTATTGGTTCTTTTGGCAGTCCATGGCACTTTCAGTATTCTCCTCCAACACCACAACTCAAAGGCATCAATTCTTCAATCATCTTAGAAAATTCTAAATATTTTGCCAAAACTGATACTGAAAAATTAACCATTATCACTGTTAAAGTTTTTTTTCCCTCCAAATAAATCCCCTCAATAAATTGAGAGTCTTTCCCAGTTTTTAATGTCACTTATCTGTTAACCATTCCTCAGGTTGCCATACTATAATGGCTTTGTGTGTTGTTGTGAAAAAAAAAAAAAAAAAAAATTGAGCTGTTATACCAAACAAATGAAATGCTGGAGGTAATCACTCATTTATGAAAAGGAATTTGGAAGATATTTACCTGGGCAACTGACTGGAATAGATCCATATTTCTGTCCATTCTGAAGAACAGTGATTTAACTGAATGTCAAAGTTATTGAACTATAACATTATTATCATATATAGGTAAAATAACACTGAAGGTAATTTTCCAATAGTTGCTGCAGTACATTGACAGGGAACTGTCAAAAATTCAAGCTGGATTCAGAAGAGGACATGAAATAAGGGAAATCATTGCTGATGCCAAATGGATTTTGACTGAAAGCAGAAGGTGATTACTTGTGTTTTAGTGACTATGAAAAAGCAATCAACTGTGTGGACCGCCACAACTTTGAAAGAATGGCCATTCCAGAATGCTTAATTGTGCTCATGCAGAGCATATACATAGACCAAAAGGCAGTTATTCAAACAGAACAAGGTGATAATATCTGGTTTAAAATCAGGAAATGTATATGTCAGGGTTATATCCTTTCATTGTATTTATTCATTCTGTATGCTGAGCAAATTGTCTAAGAAGCTGGGCTATATGAAGAGGAATGTGACTTCAGGGTTGAAGGAAAACTAATTAACAACCTGTGATAAGCAACCTTGCTTGCTGAAAGTGAGGAGGACTGAGGAATTTGCTGCTGTAAATCAAAGAATGCCATCTTCAATATGTATTACAACCCAATGTAAAGAAAACAAAGAAAATTCTCGCTATTGGACCAATAAGTAACATCAAGATACACTGGGAAAGGACTGAAGATGTCAAGGACAGATTTCTTGGAAGATGCTTTTTTGAAAATCTGCAAAAGAAGCCAAGATATCACTTTGAGAACTAAGGTGTGCTTGACCCAAGCCATGGTATTTTCAATCACCTATATGCATATAAAATCAGGACAGTGATTAAGAATACTGAAGAGGAATTGACACTTTTGGATGTTGGTGAAGAACATTGAATATACCATAGACTGCCATAAGAATGAACAAATCTCTCTCGAAAGAAGTACAGTCAGCTGCTCTTTTGAAGTGAGGATGGTGATATTTTGTCTTTGGAACTTTGGACATCTTATCTGGAGGATCCAATTCCTGGAGAAGGATAGCATATTTGGTTCAGTAGAGGGTCAGTGGAAAAGCAGAAGACTCTCAAAAAGAAGGACTGACACTGTAGCTCCAACACTGGTCTCAAACAGAGCAATCACTGTTAGAATGGTGCAGAACTAGACAGTTACATTATGTCGTAAATAGAGTCACTATGAGTTCGGATGACTCTATAGCATCTGAAAACAGCAACTACAGTCTGTGAAGGAAAAGAATAAAATTAAATTAAAATAATTGATGTGGTTTGTTTTTTTTTTAAATTCCAACTTGTTTCACCTTTAAGTCAAACTCTAGGTGAATATGACCTCCTTGCCTTTCTATCTATTAGTTGACTATCTCTAGGTCTTATTATCTTGTATTCCCTCCTGTAGTTTCCCCATCTGTGACCTTTTCAGATTTTCACAGATGTTTTGCATGATTGTCTTCACCTTTGATGCTCCTGTCATCAAGAGATGCTTTTCACTACACTTCCATTATTTGCCAGCTACTCAGGCAGAGAAAGTCACTAGGAAACATATTGCTCTGAAAGTTTTTTTTGTTTGAAAGGAGTATCTAGATGACTGAATAGGTACTTCTGTGTTCAGATTTTCAGTGTTGCCTACTTAGAGGACATAGGTATTCATAGGTATTGTTTTCCATATTGAAAGAAATTTTAAAATACTTAAAAAAAGAGCTACTGAATGAAAATTTATTACACATTTCACTTTTGAAGGCATATAAAAGCCAGTTTTAGAAATAAAATATGAATAGTCTTCACCTCTGAATTTTATTTAAAAGATAGGAACACTTAACCCAAATTCCCATAATTGGAAACATCATTGTTTCATACTGATGGCTTATAGTGGGTGTGTTTAGACACAAGTGTTTAGCTGCTTTTAAACATCTTACTGTCATAACAAAACAATGCTATTTGTTGAAAAGAGGGGCAGACTGAAGATCTGGAAAGAACTCATTAAATATACATATAATAAAGCAATCTTAAATGCCCTTTGAACTGAGGAGACACTTTATTTTTTAGATTTGTCTTCCAAATATATATTATTATCCAAATGCTGGATTTCTGTTATCTCTCCCATGTCCCCTAAAAAATAATGAGAAAGGTATTTTATTCTAAGAATGAATCATAGGCTAAAGAGATATGTTTCTGAAAGATTCCATGGTGGTGGTGGTTGTGTGCCATGGAGTCAAATCATTGTGACCCTATATAAGGCTTTAGAGGCTATAAATCTGTACTGGATCAGAAAACCTCATCTTTCTCCCACAAAGTGACTGATGGA
>NW_006408550.1:3015458-3016078 GCF_000296735.1 Chrysochloris asiatica
GATATCAGGCAATTCAGGGTACCCACGGTACAGAGAGACAGAGAGGCATTTTTGACGTCATCAGACACAGATGCCCTGCCTGCAGCCACCGAGGCCCAGGCCAGCCCCGTCCCCCCGCCCCCGGGCACAGGCCCACCCACTGAGGCCAAGGCCCTCCCAATGCCCACACATGCTCACTGAGGCCAAGGCCCACCCCGAGCCCCAACCTGCCCACAACCCGGCCGCCGAGGCCCAGGCCCAACCAAGGCACAAATTGTCAGTCTTGTGGTGTTCTGATTTTATTTTTTTCTTTGGTGTCGGGTAATTTGTACGCTCACTGTTTGCCCACCTCCATTCTGGTGAATGGAGGTAGGGCCTCACCGCAGGTGATTTCCTCTGCCAAGAATCTGCACAGACACTCAGCCCAAGCTGAGGCACTGATGTGTTTCCCTTTTGGGTTGCTTTTTACCACAGGTAGCAGAGGAGTCCCGCTGTAGCTCTGTGGGTTAATGAGCCAAACTTCAAAGCCTTTTGAACTGTAAGGTTGGTGGTTCAAGCTCACCAGCTACTTCTTGGAAACCCTATACTGGGTCCCAGTGGGTCAGAGTCCATCACTTAACAACAAGGAGAGGAGAGCAGAA
>NW_006408550.1:3024293-3027815 GCF_000296735.1 Chrysochloris asiatica
ACATGTCTGAAACAGTGTTCTCAAAAACAGGAAGGACTGTGAAGATGGTGCCGAAACAGGCAATGTTTTGTTCTGCTGTACATAGAGTGGCTCTGAGTAAGTCTCACCTAACAACAACATTCGTCTAACTGAATTTGAAGGTTATTTATGTAATTACTTCTCTATGTAACTGTGTGCCATTCAAATAAATCTTGGAAAGAATAAGACATATACCCACTACTATCCTGTCCGCATCTAAAAGACAAGAATGGAAAACACAATTTGGAATGTCTTCTAGAGTATACGATAATAGAAGAAGTGATTTAAAAAATGAAGCAGTCTGAAATTTAACCAAATTCTTCTTCTGTAGCTTAATGTGAATGTAGTTTTAATACATTAAGATAATAAGGTTTTGGGAAGATCAGATGTGAATTTCAACCAGCAATTTAAAACATTAATTTTATTTTGTGCCACTGAGTGCATTCTGACTCAAAGCAACACAATGTGATAGAGTAGAACTGCCCTATTGGATTTCTTAGGCTGGAATATTTCATCTTCTTCTTCCTCCTATCCTTTTTGAACTTTTTATTTTGAATTGGGTAAAGGTTTATAGAGCAAATCAGTTTTCTATTTAGTAATTTATATATATTTTTTCATGTCATTAATTGCAATCTCCACAGCATAGCATTACATATCCCACATCTTTTCTGTGTCTCTCATTTCCATTCCGCTTTCTTTCTGAACATTTTCTGCTTTCTAAACATTTTCCTTGGGCAAATTCTATGCTCTTGATTTCAAATGGTTGATTGTTCTAAGAAGTGCGTGCCTTCCTAGTGCTATAGACCTTATTGTTGTTGTTGTCATGTACTGTCAAGTCATTTCCAACTCCTAGTGGCCCTGTCTAGGGTTTCCAAGGAGGGCCTGTTGAGTTTGAACCATAGACCTGCGATTAGCAGTCCCATGCTTATCCTATGGATCTATAACAGGACTTTCAGACTTATCTATTTTTTGGCTAGAAATTGAACCCAAAAGGTGAGTTCAGTCCCATGCATCTAGGGTGACTAAGGGTCAGATAGTCTCATGGGTCCACCATTCGCTATCAAAACAATAAGCCTAGTAGTTTTTATGGTTTTGAGTCTTATTCCACATATTTCTCCTACTCTATCCAGGACCTTCTAATGTGATCTCTTTAAGAGTAGTTGGTGGTGATGGCCTAGCACCATCTAGTTCTTCTGGTCTCAGTGTCATGGATGCTGAGGTCTGTACAGTCAATTTGTCCTTTGGAATAACTGTTTCCATGTGTCTTTGATCTACCTTAGTCTTTTTTGTTCCAGATGAAGAGACCAATAATTGCACCTTATATGGTGCTCATAATCCTTTAAGGACCCAATTACTACTCACTGAAATAGGATATAGGACATTTTCTTTGTGGTCTGTGTTGTGCTGATTGACCTTGCTGTCTCCCAAGATTATAGTTCTGAGCTTCCAGATGCAGCAGCTCCTTCCCTGTAGGTGTTTGGCTGTGGCTAAGAAGTTTTCCTTAAGTTTTCTCCTGAATTGATTTACTATATTAATGTAAATATATATGTAGAAATTGTTATTGCTGTTGTTAGGTGACATCAAGTTGGTACTGACTCATAGCGACCCTATGCACAACAAACCAAAACATTGCCTGGTCCTGTGCCAACCACACAATCTTTGCTACACATGAGTCCATTGCTACTTCACTGTGCCAATCCATCTTGTTGGGGATCTTCCTCTGCTTCTCTAACCCTCCACTTTATCAAACATGGTATCCTTCTCCAGGAACTCTGGTCCCTCCTGATAATATGTCCAAAATATGAGAGACAAAGTCTGGCCATCCTGGCTTCCAGGAACCTCTGTCAAATGTATTTATTTATGGGTATACTCCCATTCTCCTTCCCACACCTGTCCAGCTTGCATGTCTCTCTATGAATCTACTCATAGATTATTGTTATTACTGTTATTGCTGTATTTTGTATATAATACTATTTACCTCTATTGACTTTAGTTCTTTTACTACTCCCAGTGTCTTCCTTTGCCTTGATCATTATTTAATGACCTCTCCCTTTTTGTATATTGCCTTCCATTTCACCCAAGTTAATGTGTGTCTGTGCATTAGGGATCTCATTCTACTGTTTTATTTTTTAGTGGTGTCTTTGCCTGACTTTGGGATCAGAGTTTGTTCACTTCATAAAATGAATTGGGAATAGTCACTCCTTTTACTATATTCTGGAGTAGTATGAGTAGAACTGTATCAGCTCTCTGAATGCCAGGTAGAATTCATCAGTGAAGTGGTCTAGGCCAGTAATTGATTATGTTAGAAGTTGTTTTGCTTTGTATTTTAAATCTGTTAAAATATTTATTTTGTTATGAGCCTGTTCAAATTTTCTACCTCAGTTGTTGTTAGTTTAGTAGGTAGTCAGTGTCTAGAAATTTGTCCATTTCTTCTAGGTTTTCATATTTTCCAGACAACAGTTCTTCATAGAGCTTAAACATTTTTGGTTCTTTTGTATATTCAGGGGGGTATACCATAGCTGAAGAATCACAACCTATTAATTCTTCACTTTTTAATATTTTATAAGATATATAAAATATGAATTTCCTTATATATATATTTGTACTGGGTTTAAAATTTTTCCCTTTAGTTCTTATCTTTTTGGGGGGAGTACATTTAAAGAATAAGAGATGTTTATTTAATTAAATGCTAACCTTTTTTTCAATGAGCTCTAGTGGCACAAAAGTTAACTTTTAAATAAAAGGTTGGCAGTTTGAACTTTCCCAGGAGCTCTGGAAGAGAAATACCTAGGTGATTTGACCTTTTAAAAACCGTAGCCTATACTTGCTTATTCAAGCAAGTTGTTCACTGGGAAGCCATCAAGGCAAGCAATCAAGTCCCTTCAAGAAAACACCCCCTCTAAAACTGAAACTCAAAGGGAACACATGAGTAGGCATGTAAGCTTGCTTGTGACCACATTGGTCTACTGGTGAGTGGAAGAGGGGGAAAGGCAGGAATGAAGAACTGGGCTGAGTTCAACCACGTTCCATAGACTCCCGTTGACCTGGAGATGAGAGAGAGAACAGGAAGGGCTGGTTGGTCCAAAGTGTAGTGAGACCTGGGTACACCTAAGTCCATGGACAAGGACATGGCCACAGATGGCTGGAGCTAAGAGTAAAGCATCTTGCTGAAGGGAGACGCAAAAGAACACCCAAACTTTCACATACTATCCATTTGACCTAGCCTCGATGGCATGATAATCAGAACTTGACTATTGTTATTGTTGTTAAGTGCTCTCGAGTCAATTCTGGCCCATAGTGACCTTGTATAGGGTTTCTGAGGAGCAGCTGGTGAGCTTGAACCACCAACCCTGCAGTTCAAATGAATTTGCAGTCTGACACATTAACCCACAGCACCATACCAGGAACTTGACTTTGTTGTTGTTGTTGTTAAGTGCCTTCGAGTCGGTTCCGACCCATAGCGACCCTGTACAGGGTTTCCGAGGGTGTAAATCCTTATGGGAG
>NW_006408550.1:3029665-3030685 GCF_000296735.1 Chrysochloris asiatica
GACCAGTCATTGGAGAAGGAGATCAAGAAAAAGCGGAAGATCCTCAATGAGAATGATGGGCAAAATGGCAGCATCAATGGGCTCAAGCGTGGCAACAATTGTGAGGTTGGCCCAGGATTGGGCAGTGTTTCATTCTGTTGTACACAGGATCACTATGAGTCAGTACAGACTTGAGGGCACCTAACAACAACAACAATTCACTTTTCAAGGGGTGATAGTACTGTAGTTGTTTTTGAATGGCATTGATTTTTCTCCAAAAGTTTATGAAAAGGTCTGCATGGTTCGCTGAATCACACAAGCGTATTTGTAAATTAGAGCATTTGCTGATATGGGCTGTAACATTTAAAAATGAAAAACAGAGGACAAAACTTTCTTGAAGCCTCCAGGGAGACAGTTTACCTTCATCAGTAGGTTAGCAATGAGATCAAAGACTCTTATCACTTTCTCTATTGAAGTCAGTTTCAAAAGAAAATGTTGCTTTTTACTGAAAAAACAAAAAAAAAGCTACTTTAATACTTATTTGGGTAAAATATTTTAAAATGGTGTAAAATTCTGTCTTTTTAAATTTAGCTAGTGGAGTTACGTTCAAAATACAGCAGTAAGTAGCAATGTCGTTGTTGAGTGCTATTATCAAGTCCCGTAACAACACTGTAAGATGCTTGACTTGAGGCCAAGTGATGACTTTATAACAAAGTCATCAGTTTTTATTTTATCACAAAACAGCACCGTAACCTAGCCGAGTTGATACAAAAAATCAGCAATCACAGTTTTGCTCATATGAGCCATAGGGTATGTTTTTAATTGTCTTGTTATATTAAATGGTTGGTATATACATCTGTTGTTAAGTGTTGTCTAGTCAGCTGTGACCCATTGCAAGCTTGTATAGGGTTTCCAAGGAGCAGCTGGTGAGCTTGAACTGCTGACCTTGCAGTTCAAACAGCATTGCAGTCTGGTGCATTAACCCACCACACCACACCAGGAATCTATCTATCTATCTATCTATCTATCTATCTATCTATC
>NW_006408550.1:3033130-3034495 GCF_000296735.1 Chrysochloris asiatica
TCCCCCTCACCTTTGCTCTTCTGTCGAGTGTCTTCATGGGCTTTCTGCAGGGGCAGAAAAGCTCTGCTCCCACTAACACCGATGTCCACTAGGTAGCCGTGGTCTTCCTGACTGGACACCGTGCCTGTGAGCAGCTCAACTCGAAGGATTTCAATCTTCTCTTTTATAGGTTTGATGTTTTCTTTCTTTTCGATTTTCAACTTTTTCGTTTTTATGGGTCCTTTTTGGCTCTTTTTCCTTTTGGTGGACTCTTCTTCAGTATTCATATCAAATAAGTTGTCTTGTTCAACTGACTGCTGGAAGGTTTTCTCTGATTTGTGGGCCTTTTTTGTACCCCCTCGGAGGAAGCTTTCTTCCAGGGTCGCCATGTTTGGGTCTCCTCTCTATTCCGGAGCCCGCGCCACCGTAGAAGTCACACACGCGGAGACCAGTAAACGCCACAGTCTGGCGTTGCTCTTCCAGAAGTGTGCATGTTTAGGTATCAATAATTCAGAAAGGATAGATACCGGGTTGCTATGAGTCAGAACCGATTCAACAGCTCATTAAAAAAAAAAAAAAAAAAATCTGATGCCAAAGCAAAGCACCAAAGGAAGAAGTGCGGTTGCTCCATGTTTAAGGTCTGGGATCTTCATCATTTATCATAAATATGACTGCTCCTATCCAGCTGTGCTTTCCTGTGAAGGGGGAAAAAAAAAATCACATATTTTTCCAGTTTTAAATCACATCTCTATTATTGTAGTTTTTATTATTCTTGGAAGAAATATTTTATGATTTCTCATTTTGCCAAAGAGAGAAATAGACATCAAGTGCCATATAATGAAAATATATGATTTATAATAATAGTTTTGAATAGTTCCTAAGAATAAACAGCCCCTGATATCTGGATAGCTATTCATGTATGGCTCATCTCTGAAATGCATACCAGAAGGATTTTCTGCCAACGACAAAAAGGAACATAGAGGATGACTCTACTAAGAAGGGAGCTGGGCTATTTTGCAAAGAAATCACATTAAAGATTTATATCTTGTTTTTTGTCCCTTATCATAAATATAGACCTTCAAAAATTGCCTTTTTCATCCATAGATTAGAACTCTAATACATTTGTAGGTGTTGCATTTCAAATGGAAAGCTATGCACAGACTTAAATGTATACCATATACTTATAACTTAATCTTATTATTGGACTCCAGGTGTGGTGCTACATGGTAAGCACTGCACTATGAATCACAAAGTCAGTGATTGAAACCCACCAGCTGCTCCTTGGAAACCCTACACAGGATTCTTATGAGTTGAAACTGACTCAACGGCACTTAACAACAACCATTTTGCTTTTTTTCAACATAATGTGTTTTTTAAGGCATTTTC
>NW_006408550.1:3034981-3039611 GCF_000296735.1 Chrysochloris asiatica
TGGTATTGTGCTGTGGAGTCGGTTCCGACTCATAGCGACCCCTGTATACCGTTTCCAAGGCTGTAAATCTTTACGTGAGCAGAAAGCCTTATCTTTCTCCCCCCTGAACGGCTGGTAGTTTCAAACTGCTGACCTTGAGGTTAGCAGCCCGACTTGTAACCACTACGCTACCAGAGCACCTTAAACAACCCACTTGTTGCTGTTGTTAAGTGCCGTCGAATTGTTTCCGACCCATAGCGACCCTGTATAGGCTTTCCGAGGAGCAGCTGGTGAGCTTGAACCGCCGAACTTGCAGTTCAAACGACTTTGCAGTCTGGCACATTAATCCCACAGCGCCACACCAGGACTCACACACTAGAGGTTTTTAATTCTTATTTTTCAGATGAAGAAGCTGAAACTTTTGATTAGTTAAATGACCTACCCAAGTTTGTATTCATACCTAGAAAGGGACAAAAGTGGGATTTAAATCTAGGTTGCCTTGACTTTAATATCTCTGCCTTTAGTCACAGGTTTCTGAACTGTGTTGTATATAGGCTACAACACACCAAACTAGAACTTTTTTCTATTTTTTTTTTTTTTTACTTTAAAGAATGCATAATATAGCTGAGAATTTCATTACTAGAAAAATATTGCTTTTATTTTATTAATTTGTAATTCTTGATTATCATTTAGCCCTTTTGCTTATTTGCATATCATTTTAATTTTAATGTCTTAGGTAAAGGAGTTGTTAGGTGATTATTTATGGTTGATTATAAATCTAAAAGTTTATGATTCTCCCTAGTTGAAAACAAATTAAATCCTTCACTTTAAGTAAGTGCCTGCTGTTTGGTCTCCTGGTATGACACTATAGGATAAACACTGGACTGTGGACTTGAAAGTTGGTGGTTCAAACCTACCGACTACTCCTAGGAAAACTTCTATAGCACCACTATGACTCAGAATTAACTCGATGGCACTTAACAGCAAGATTAGGACTTCATTCAGTTCTCTGCTCCAATGCACTTCTCTTATAGAGGCTTCTTAAGTCATTCTACCTAAAATGGCCATATACCAAACACAGAACAGGGGTTCAAAACTGTGTGAGAAAGAATGGTAAATGAGCTTGAATTTTTTATTTAAAATGCCCATTAAAAGATGCATGGATAAACAAAATGTACATACATACATTAGAATATTACCAGCCCAAAAGAGAAATGAAGTTCTGATAAATGCTATCACATGAATGAAATTTGACAGCGTCGTGATGAGTGAAATAAGTCAGTCATAAAAGAACTGATATTACATGATCCCATTTTATTTACTTTTTATTGTGAATTGAGTGAAGATTTACAGACAAAATGGTCAGATTTGTATTCAACACAACACACACTGCATTACATCTGAATGATTGCAATCTCCTCCATGTAACAACAGTGATCCCGCTTTGCTCCCTGTGCTTCCGATTTCCATTCCACCCACCTTCCCATCACTTCTCAGGTTTGCATGATCTCATTTATATGAAATGAAGCTAAAGTAGGTTACCATATAGACACCTAAGGACTCCTGGTGTGGTGCTATAGGATCAGCACTGGACTGCGAACCACAAAGTCAGCTGTTCAAACCCACCAGCTGCCCCTAGGAAACCCTATACAGGATCGATATGAGTCAGAACTGACTCAACAGCACTTAACAACAACAACATAGACATCTAAGGTTAGTGTATAGATGTCTTACATTAGTGAGTAGATACCTAAGTAGTTACCAGGGGTGGGCAAGAGGTCAGGAGAAGTGTTTGCATTGTATAGGAGACACTCCTTAGTTAAAGATTATGGGAAAATGTCCAAATGCATAGTGGTCATAGTTGAATGGCACAAAGAACGTGACTAATGTTAACAAATTATACATATAAAAATGTTGAAATGGAAAATGCTTACTGCATACACACACATATTTACCACAATAAAGACATGACAAATAACATTATTTTTGCAAAATAATTTTGAAAAATGAGTACATGTAAAGGTAAAAGGAACAAGAAGGATACCTGTTGGAGGGGTATCTATAAATGACATATTTTTGTCACACCTGTAGCTTTTTGTTTTCTCATAATGGGTTATACTTAGAATGGCCAGGATATTATTTTATCATTAAATTTTTTTCCCATAGTATTTGATTCGACAAAGTATAGATAGTTCTCCAGTTAATTCAGGCTTTGAACAATCTTAATTTTAGGATGTGTATGAAAAGTCTGTCAGTTTGTCATACTGTGGTGGCTGTGATTCTGGAAGCTATGCCACCCATATTTTAAATACCAGCAGGGTCACCCATGGTGGACAGGTTTCAAATGAGCTTCCAGACAAGACAGACTGGAAAGAAAGAGTGATGAACTACTTCCAAATATTCAGTCACTGAAAACCTTATGAATAGCAGAGAAACATTGTCAGATACAGTGCCGAAAAATGAGCCCCTCAGGTTGGAAGGCCCTCAAAATGTGACTGAGAAAGAGCTGCCTCCTCAAAGTAGAGTTGACCAAGATGATGCAAATGGAGTAAAGCCTGTGGGAGTAAAGCCTTCGGGACCTTCATCTGCTGATGGGGCACAACTCAAAACGAAGAGAAACAGCTATAAGTATCCATTAATAATTGGAACATTGAATGTACTAAGTATGAATCTAGGAAAACTAGAAATTGTCAAAAATGAAATCTAACACATAAACATTGATATCTTAGGCATTCGTGAGCTGAAATAGATGGGTATTGTCCATTTTGAATCTGACAACCACACAGTTTACTAGGCAGAGAATGAAAAATTGAAGAGGAATGGTGTTGCATTCATAGTTGAGAAGAACATAGCCAGATCAGTCATGAGGTATAATGCTGTCATGATTGGATAATATCCATGCACCTACAGGGGCAGATTGTGAAACAGACCATCAATTGCTCATATGCAAATTGAAACTGAAGCTGAAAAAAATGAAAACAAATCCATGAGAGCCAAAATATGAACTTGACTATATCTTATCTGAAATTAAAGATCATCTGAAGAACAGATTTGATACATTAAACACTAAAGACCAAAGATCAGAAGAGTTGTGGGATGACATCAAGAATATCATACAGGAAGAAAACAAAAAGTCATTAAGAAGACAAGAAAGAAGGAAAAGATCAAAATGGATGTCAGAAGAGACTCTGAAACTTGCTCCCCAGTGTAGAGATGCTAAAGAAAATGGAAGAAATGAGGAGCTATAAGAACAAAATGGAAAATTTCAAATCTTAGCTTGAGAATACAGTCAAATATTATAATGAAATGTGCAAAGATCTGGAGTCAGAAAACCAAAAGGGAAGAACACACTCAGCATTTCTCAAGCTGGGGGAATTGAAGAAAAAATTCAAGCCTTGACTTTCATTATTGAGGGATTCTCTGGTAAAATTATTGAATGATGCATAAAGCATCAAAAGAAGATGGAAGGAATATACACAGTCACTGTACCAAAAGGACATGGTTGATGTTCACCCATTTCCAGAAATAGCATATGATCAAAAGCCAATGATACTGAAGGAGGAAGTCCAATGTGCATTGAAGGAATTGGCAAAGAACAAGGCACCAGGAATTGATCGAATAAAAATTAAAATCTTTCAAGAAATTGAGGCTGCACTGTATACACTCACTCATCTCTGCCAAGAAATTTGGAAGACAACCATCTGGCCAACTGATTGGAAAAGGTCTGTATTCGTGCCCATTCCAAAGAAAGGTGACCCAACAGAATGAGGAATGTATACACATTGTTGTAGCTATGGTGTGCAGTCATATCTGCACATATATACATACATATAGCTGGCACCTCTCCCTTACTCACAGATAAAGTCATCTATTAAAGGAGCTCTGATAGCATAGTGGTCAAGAATTGGGCTGCTAACCTCTGGGTCAGCAGTTCGAAACTACCAGCTGTTCTGCTGGAGAAAGATGAGATTTACAGCCTCAGAAACCCTATACTGGGTCACTATAAGTTGGAACTGACTCCACTTGGCACATAACCATAAACCACCATGAAAGAGTGAAGTGTAGAAAGTGAAGACAGATAAAAAGCAATTAACAAAACATTGCAAATTTTTCTATCCATTGGTCAGATAGTATACAAACACCAAGGGCTGAGTTGCCATGATGTAAGTTTAAAATACACAGCTCTGTAAGATATTGGTCAAATATCCCATATATTTAATTTTGTATTAGTAGTTTTAATAGTGTGTTCTAGTCCATATTTCTACTCTCCTTTGAGGCCAGGATGGCCAAACTTCATCTCTCATACTTTGGACATATTGTCAGGAGGGACCAGTCGCTGGAGAAGAATATCATGTTTGGTAAGGTGAACGGTCAGAGAAAAAGAGGAAGACCCCCAATGAGATGGATTGGCCAGGTGGCAGCATCAATGGACTCAGTGTGGCAACAGTAGTGAGGCTGGTCCAGGATTGGACATTGTTTTGTTCTGCTGTGCATAAGGTCGCTATGAGTCAGTGCCAACTCGATGGATGGCACCTAACAACAACAACAAGGGGAGGGCCAGAGAAAAAGAGGAAGACCCCCAATGAGATGGATTGGCCAAGTGGCAGCATCGATGGACTCAAGCATGTAAACAGTAGTGAAGTTGGCCCAG
>NW_006408550.1:3039991-3044610 GCF_000296735.1 Chrysochloris asiatica
GTGAGAAATGAAAGTGACAGAACTGCATCCTGTCAAAGGCAGAAAACTTGTGAGACCTGGAAAAACAGGGCAGGTCTGTCAAGTTCCAGCTCTCAAAAGTATCACTGTGTTTAATATCGAGAAGAAGAAGTAAATCTGTAAAATCAATTCAAAGTTAAACTTATCAAATATGTCCTTTTAATAATACCTTTAGTACAGTTTCAAATTTTTCTTTGGATAACAATAAGATATTTTTTATACATTTACATTTTTACATGAAAATTAAAGTCCTTTAAAATAATGAGATCCAGTTATGTAGTGTGATTGGTCAGTCACTGTAAACATTTCTGATGGTCATCTCATGAAATGTGTATAACTTCAGTGGAAAAAGTAACTCAGTTTATTTTTTAAGTCAAAATTCCAAGTAGCTTTTCTTCTGCTTACTTTCTTCTGATTCCTGCTCTCTGGATTTCCATATAATCCTTAAGCCTGTTACAATGTAACTTTCAGCACCACTTATAGAAAATATTTTCTTTTTCCACCCAACTCCAATGGTAAGTCATTTCTACCTTTGAAGGAAATATAACTGTTGGGAAGATAAAACTAATCACATTAGGTCTTCAACAATCTCTTTTCCATTCCAGTTAAATTTATCTTCAAAAGGTCTAATCCAGTTCAAGGAAAAGATGTATGAAATCAGTTTGATTCCCTAAGGCAAAACCCAGAGAGAATCTTGTATTTATTTCTTTTAGTAAATTTATGGCTGCTGTCTAAGCCAAAATTAAAAGCATAAATAACAAATCGGAATGGACAAAGAAGTTGGATAAATTGACTTCACAACTAGATTTACATGTTTGGATCATCAAGATTTTCCCTAGTCCCACCCTTAATTTATGAATGTCATCTTTAATTGGAGTCTTCGCATCCTTTCATATTGTTCACAAGCCTTCTGAACTAAAGTACCTAAGCTTTCCTCTGAAATATGTCTCCCATTGGCAATAGTGTCATACATAGAAAAGCACAGTTATTAAATTTCTTCTGCTAAAAATCTTCTGATGAGCATCTTTTCCAACCACCAAGAGCACACTGTGGAGTCTTGGTGTGGCGCTGTGGGATAAATCACTGGACCACAAGGTCTGTTTGAACCATAAGGTCAGCAGTTCAAATTCAACAATTGCTCCTTGGAAACCCTATGTAGTTTTTATGAGTCAGAACCGATTAGACAGCACTTAAATAACAACAAGAGTCCACCTTCAGAAGACCCTCCTTTGCACTAATGATGGGAAAAACAAAGAACTGTGTATTTAGTTTCACATGCAACCAAGATTTAACAATGTCTTTCAGAATTTGGAGTTGATTCCTACTCATGGCAATCACAGTTGTGTGGGAGTAGAACTGTTTTCCATGACAAGTGCATAAACATTTCTGCCACCCAAGGACTACTCTAAAAGGAATTGTTGTTGTTATTATGTGTTCTTGAGTCACTTCTGACTCATAGCTTATCTGTACATGGTTTCTTTCCCAAGGAGCTGCTGGTGACTTTGAATCACTGACCTTGGGATTCAAACTGACCTTGTAGTCCTGTGCTTATCTTACAGAACCACACCAGGACTCCATAACATGAATGTTGTTGTTGTTAAGTGCTGTCGAGTCAGTTCCAACCCATAGCGAGCCTGTACAGTGTTTCTGAGGAGCAGCTGGTGAACTTGAACTTGTGGTTCAAACCGACTTTGTAGTCCAGCACATTAACCCATAACACCACACCAGGATTAGTTTATGTAAAAATAGTTGATATCAGCTCTTACAGAAAAACTCTTGCAATATCTAGTTTTCAACACTTGCTTTCTTTCATGTTTCCGAAGAAAACCAATAATCCTCAGTAAAACAGTGCATCTTCTACTATGATGATACTGACACTCAAAGTCTTAGCTATTTCATCTATAAGAATAAAAGAGTATGTCTCTAAGTAGGTGACTATGATAACAAATATTGCTGTTGTTAATTGCCATCATGTCAATTTCAACTCATGGTAACCCAGTGTATGCACAACAGAACTGCTTCATTGGGTTTTCAAGGACCTTTTGGAAGTAGATTGCTAGGCGCCTCTGGGTAGGTTCAAAATGCCAACCTTTCAGTCAGTAGTCAAATCTTTAACCATTTGTGTCACCCGATGACTCTTGTTGACCACAATAAAAAAAATAAAAATAATTTAAATTAAACTTCTGAGTAATGAACATTTTAGATGTTTGGAATTAATCAGTCAAATGGACTAATGGAACATATGAACATCAATCAGTCTCCAAGACACTGAGACCAGAACTAGATGGTGCCCAGCTACCAATATCCACTTTTCTGAAAGAATCACATTAGAAGGTCGAAGATAAAGAGGGAGATAATGTGGATTAAAACTCAAAAAAATATTAAAAAAAAAAAAAAAGGCCAGGCTTACTAGTCAGAAAGAGATTGGAGAAACCTGAGGCTGTGGCCCTTGGCCACTCTTCAGGTCTAGAATGAAACTCATCCTTATGGTCCAACTTTCAACCAAGTGGTAGATACGTATATAGGGGGACAACAACACTAATAAGGTATACTCATCATGGAATGGTCAATCATTCAAGATCAAAAGATCAAAAGGGCAATATTTACCTAATGACAGAGTTCAGAAAGGTTGGGAAGGAGGGTAGAATACCAATAAGAACTCCAGGGAGGAAGTAGAATAGCTGCTGTTACATAGAGGGGATTTCAGTCATTGAAATGAAACCATGTATGATTTGTTGAATGTAAAACTGATTGTCTGCTCTATAAACCTTCACTCAATTCTCAATAAAAAGTTTCTGAAAATCTAAAATTATATAAATAATCTTCTGAGTGGATACCAAGGTAAAGTTAACCAGTTTTTGTTTTTTTTTTTTAAATATTCCACTTATGTAATTTATTTATTTCAGTTTCTCTTTCTCCCTTTCTGTCTTTGTCTATGTCTCTCTCTCTCTCTCTCTTCATCTTTCTCTTATGGAACAGCTGGTAGTTTCGAACTGCTGACCTTGTGGTTCTCAGCCCAATTTGCAACCACTATGCTACCAGAGCTCCTTTGAGTTCTAATCATTGCTAAATTGATTTAGAGCTCAATATGTTTGGACAAAATCACAAAATGTACTTAGGATTTCTGATCTGTCCTTTAAAATGATAAAATAAAAATAGATAATATCTGATGTTCTTTTTAGAATTAAAATTGTGTTATTCAAAGACATAATGAAATGCCACATGGGTTTATATAACATGGAAAATGATCAATTTAAAATTAAGACTTCTGAAGTTACTACATGTTTTTGAAAAGATGTTTCTTAATTTGAATAAAATGTCATAGTAACCATGTGTCTTCATTAAATAGTATTTGATTTCAGGAATCAGAGTACTAATGAAGCTACGTTTGTGCTGTTGTTGAGTGTCATGAATCAGTTCTGCTCATAGTGATCCTGATAGAGTTTCTGAGGCTGTAAATCTTTGCAGGAGCACAAAACTCATCTTTCTCATGCAGAAGAGCTTGTAGTCGTGAACCACCAAAACTGTGGTTAGCAGTCCAGCTAAATGTCATTTTTTATAATGATAGAAATAGAATTTATTACAAACCCACCACTACTACTCTTTATGGGACTAACCTCATGAAGCCTAGTTTGGATAGGAATTCTGAACTGTAAATCTGTTAGAGATTCAGCCAAAGGAGTTTCAATTATAAACCTTGTTGTTGTTAAGTACTATGGAGTTTGTTCTGACTCATAGTGACCCTGCACAGGGTTTGTGAGGCTGTAAATCTTAACGGGAGTGGAAAGCCTCATCTTTTTCCTGTGGAACAGCTGGTAGTTTCGAACTGCTGACCTTGAGGTTAGCAGCCAGATTTGTAACCACTACACTACTAGAGCTCCTTTTATAAACCTTAAACCTGGTGAATTTTCTGTTTTTACTTACATTTTCTGTTCTCTCATGCCTTTAAAACTTACATGGTTTTGGTTTACGATGGTCCTAAATGTTCCTTCAGAATACACTAAGCTCTAACATTCACTGCTAATTGTCCAATTTGTTTCCTCTTAGTGTGAAGTCATGACAGAGAATCTGATAAGGTCAGTTTCTCTGTTTTGGAAGATACAAAATCCTAATTTGATTAAGTAGAGTATGGGTTGCATGTGGGGTTATGCACACAAAACCATAAACATCAAGACCGATCTTTCAGCAAAGTATGTGAGTACTCCCTCTTCAAGCAGTATTAGCATGCAGATACCATGGAATATATTCAGTACATCATGGTACAGGCATAAAATTACAACGAGCAACAACAGTTACCATGGACCATAGATACTATTGTATAAGACATACATTGTTGTTGTTGTTGTTAGGTGCCATCAAGTCAGTACCGACTCATAATAACCTTATGCACAGCAGAATGAAACACTGCCCGATCCTGGGCCAACCTCACTATTGTTGCCACACTTGAGCCCACTGATGCTGCCACTTTGCCAACTCATCTCACTGGGGGACTTCCTCTTTTTCTCTGACCCTCCACCTTACCACACATGATCTCCTTCTTCAGTGACTGGTCCCTCCTGACAATATGTCCAAAGCATGAGAGACAAAGTTTGGCCATCCTG
>NW_006408550.1:3046164-3050697 GCF_000296735.1 Chrysochloris asiatica
ACCTCCTCATTTCTTCCATTTGCTATAGCATTTCTGTGCTAGAGAGTAAGTCTCAGTGTCTCTTCTGACATCCATATTGATCTTTATTTCTTTTTTGTCTTCTTAATGACTTTTTGCTTTCTTCATGTATGATGTTCTTGGTATCATCCCACAAATCTTCTAGTCTTCAGTCTTTAGTGTTTAATGTATCAAATCTGTACTTTAGATGACCCCTATATTCAGGTGGGATATATTCAGGGTCATATTTTGGCTCTTGTGGACTTGTTTTCATTTTCTTCCGCTTCAGTTTGAATTTGCATATCAGTAATTGATGGTCTGTTCCATAATCTGCCCCGGCTTTGTTTTGACTGATGATATGGAGATTTTCATCATCTCTTTCCACAGATGTAATCAATTTGATTTCTATGTTTTCCATCTGGTGAGGTCCATGTCTCTTATGCTTTCTGAAGAAGATATTTGAAATGAACAAATCATTGATTTTGCAGAATTCTATCATGTGATCTCTAGCATCATTTCTATACCAAGGCCATATTTTACAACTTCTGATCCTTCTTCTTTGCTCCCAACCTTTGCATTCCAATCACCAGTAATGATCAATACATCTTGATTGTATGTTTGCTCAATTTCAGATTGAAGAGGTTGGTAGAATTCTTCTATTTCATCCTCACTGGCTTTAGTGGTTGGTGCATAAATTTGCATTATAGTGGTGTTAACTGGTCTTCCCTGTAGGTACATGGGTATTAGCCTATCACAGACAGCATTGTATCTCATGACTGATCTGGATATGTTCTTTTTGACAATGAATGCAACCGCATTCCTCTTCAATTTTTCATTCCTGGCATATATACCAAGTGGTTGTGAGATTCAAAATGGCCAATACCAGTCCATTTCAGCTCACTAATGCCTAAGATATCAATGTTTATTCATTCCATTCCATTTTTGACAACTTCTAGTTTTCCTAGATTCATACTTCGTACATTCCATGTTCCAATTATTAATGGATGTTTATAATTGTTTCTTTTTATTTTGAGTTGTGCCCAATCAGCAAATGAAGGTCCTGAGGGCTTTTCTCCCATGGACTTTACTCCATTTGTGTCATCATGGTCAACTCTCCTTTGACAAGGCAGCTCTACCCCAGTCACATTTTGAGTGCCACACAACATGAGGGGCTCATTTTCCAGGACTATATCTGACAGTGTTTCTCTGCTATTCATAAGTTTTTCAGTGACTAAATATTCAGAAGTAGTTCGTCACTCCCTCTTCCTAGTCTGTCTTGTCTGGAAGCTCATCTGAAACCTGTCCACCATGGGTGACCCTGATGGTATTTAAAATACCGGTGGCATAGCTTCCAGAATCACAGCAACTCACAAACCACCATAGTACGACAAACTGATAGACAAGCTTCTTATAATAAGTCTAACGTCTATGTTTTGAAAGGAAAGTTAAGGGATACTTAATATGTGTTCCAATTCAGAAAAAATGTGGGCATTGACTTTAACTAAAACAATGATAATAAAGGAAAACCAAGTTGAAAATGTGCATTTCTATTTCTCACTGCTAATTTTAATATTATGAAATCTTAAGGATTTATATTAAGTCAAATCTAATTTTAATACTTAAATCAAGATAGTTTTCAAAGCTAGTTTTAAACAAACTATCCATCTACTGTTTTATTTATCGGTGTATTTTTTTTTTTTTTTTTTTAGTTTTTGCTTTATCATAAAGGTACACTGAAAAGGACCTATGAATTTTTCAGGGAAGAAAAACTCATATTTGAAGGGAAGTCAGAATTTGTTGAACCCAGGTTTGTACTCCTTACTGATTACTAACTAAGTCAAAATCCCTTCTGTGGCTCCAATAGTGGCTATCGAAGGAATTTGGAGGAGACCTGGTGTGGCGCTGTGGGTTAATGCGTCAGACTGTAAAGCTGTTTGAAGTCCAGGATTGGCAGTTGAAGCTCACCAGCTGCTCCTTGGAAACCCTATACAGGTCACTATGGGTTAGCATCGACTCGACGGCACTAACAATAACAACAAGGCATTTTTGAAAAAGCTACTACCAGTTCGGTAGCGTAGTGGTTACGAATCGGGCTGCGAACCTTAGGGTCAGCGGTTCGAAACTACCAGCCGCTCCGCGGGAGAAAGATGAGGCTTTCTACTCCCGTAAAGATTTACACCCTCGGAAACCCTGTACAGGGTCGCCATGGGTCGGACCCGACTCGATGGCACTTAACAACAACAACAACAACTACCAGTTCAAAACTACCAGCTGTTCCCAGGAGAAAGAGGAGGCTTTCTGCTCCCGGAAAGATTTACAGCCTCGGAAACCCTGTACAGGGTGGCTATGAGTCGGACCCGACTCCACGGCACATAACAACAACAACATTAATACTTATTTTAGGTTAATATTTTGTTTATAAATAGAGCCTTTTAACTGCTCTTAAACAACCACCAAATTTTATATCCCATAAAATACATGGTGTACTTAATTTCCAAATGCGGAAGTTGAGCTAAAATTTAGAACTCATTTACTGAGGAATTTTTTAGTACATATATCATATAAAGACATGCATTATTCATTTAAGCTGTTAACTCGTTTTCATTAAACTGTAAAGACTATATAACTACAATGTGAGTAGAATTTTAACTTTATTTTGCTTTGTACATGCAAAACCAAATTTATTGTGTAAAACCAGTGTTTAGAATTGCATATTTACTAATAGGTGTCCAGACATGTATGCACATATGCATATATATTTCTGAGATTAAGGACACAAAGCAGACAAAATAAAATACCTAATACTTAATTTATCAGTTTTTCTCTGTAATAAGCTAGTAAAGGTACAAGTTTCCACGTAAGAGAGTTTTCACACTTTAAGTGAATCATGCAAATAGAATCTTCCTTAATCATTGAAACTTAAAAAAATATATCATTGTTTAAAATGTATTATAACTTTTCTTCTTGAATATATTATTTCATTACTGATGACCCAAAGATATAATTTTCATAAGGTATTAAAAATATAAGATTTTTTCTTAAAACAAATGGCATCAAAGCATGTCTTCTTTAGTCTTATGTAGAGATAATAGGCATCCACAAACACACTGACACACACACACTTTTTTTTTTCCCCTAAGGAGCTCTGGTAGCGTAGTGGTTACGAATCGGGCTGCGAGCCGCAAGGTCAGCAGTTCGAAACTACCAGCTTTTCCGCGGGAGAAAGATGAGGCTTTCTGCTCCCGTAAAGATTTACAGCCTCGGAAACCCTGTACAGGGTCGCTATGAGTCGGAACCGACTCCACGGCACATAACAACAACATGGATATTTAACAATAGGCTGTGAAGAGTAAAAAGAGCATGCCCCTTTTTAATGGAATTTGTAATCTTATAGATGAATTCCTGGTGTAGCACTGGACAATAAGTATTAGATTACTAACCATAAGGTCAGCAGTTCAAACCCACCAGCCACTCCTTGGAAAGCTTATACAGGGCTGCTATGAGTCAGAACCAATTTGATGGCATTTAACTACATCAACAATCTTCTAGATTGTTTCTGTAAGTTTACTAAATAAATTAGAAAACAAATATTAACTGATAATTTTAACAGGTACTTCAAATACAGCTATGGAGCATACAGATGACTCTGGTGGTGAAGAATATCTAGTAATCAGATGAACATTAGGCAGTACTTTTTAAAAAATAACAGCACTTGATTATTATCAAACATTTAAAAATGTGTCTTAAGTTCTTGCTTACATGGATTAAGTTATTTATTCTTTCAAAGGTACCTGTGAGTAAATTTTACTACTATAATTTATCCATATAAGGAAAATGAGATAGACATTTTAAGTAAATACTGTGCTTACAGCTAATAATTATATAGCAGAATTAATATTTGTGTCTAGGAATCAGAACAAAGACCAAACCTTAACTACTTTCTGTAAACCATGGCAATTATTGCCTTCATGAGGTGGTCCAGGAAGCTTGTCTGAAAAGCTAATATTTCCTTTGAGAAGTAAATGGTGAGAAGACACAGTCATATAAGATCTCGGTTTAGAATGTTCCAAGTAGAAGGACCAAGGCATAAAATGACCTGGAGATAAAGGGCGGTGGTTCAAGCTCACCAGTCACTCCTCGGAAGCCCTGAACAGGGTTGCTACCGGTCAGAATTGACTCGATGGCACTTAACAACAACAACATGGATAGATGGATGGATAGATAGATAGATAGAGATAGATATACTCCTGGTGGGGCGCTATAGGATCAGCAATGGAGTACAAACCACAAAGTTAGCAGTTCAAATTATACAGGGTTGCTATAATTCAGAAATGACTTGACAGCACTTAACAACAACATATGTATACGGAGCACAGTGACTCCATAAAAAAATCCACTGGACTATAATCCACAGGTTGTAGGTTTGAGTCTACCACTTACTCCATGGGACAAAGATGATGCTTTCTGCTTCTACAAACAGTTACAGCCTCAGCAACTACATAAGGTAGCCTACTCAATGGCACACAACAATTATAT
>NW_006408550.1:3050810-3053497 GCF_000296735.1 Chrysochloris asiatica
GGAGTGGTTCTGACTCATAGCTACTCTCTATATAGTTTCCAATGAGCAACTGGTAGGTTTGAATAGCACACTCTTCAGTTAGCAGTCCAGTGCTTAAATATTTCTATTTCAAATAAATAAAATTGCACATGATGGAAGAAATTGACAAGAATGCTGTTTTTAAAGACTTTTCAGTAGTCCTGGTAATGCTAGATGTTTGGATTTGAAAAATTCATATTTTTCCAATTATATTTTTCTATGATGGAAAGAAGAGGAAAGTTGTCTTCTATTCTCAAATTGAGAGGACTACTTAGAGGCAATTTTACAATGTAATAAATAGGAAAACCTATTAACATCTGAGTTAGTATTGGGTGGTCAGTATTGGTAGCATAGTTTATTGTAATTCCCTTAGTACATAAGGCATGCATATTGTTTTCAATGTACTTACACTCCCAGCTGAGTTGTAAAATTATTCTAAGTAGTATATTAGTAACAATAATAAAAGTAAAACCTGGAGGGGTTTCTGGAATATTTTAATGCATTTATTTCTATTTCTACTGTTACTACCACTCAAGGCATGGAATTTTTAATGTGGCACTTAGAGACTTCAAGGACCATTTCAAATGATCTCTAACACAATGAAACATCAGCGTTATCGTAGAGCAGAAAATCAAGTTAAAAATGTACATTCCTGTATATGCAGATATTTGTATGCTGTGATCTCTTCTGCCAAAACTACTCCCCTCTTGCTTCTAATGGGCATAGCTTACTAAATTCAAAGGAAATTCATGGTTAATATAGTTATGATTTTCATATTTCAATTATATTTTAAAGGTTTTAATTCGATAGCATTTACTTTTAAATTTGGCCCTTACAAGAATGGCCTTCTGAGAACTTTTTCCATATGAAGTGGGGTGTCACTGGCTGGTTATCCTCTCAGCCTGGCCTTTGAGCTCTAACAACTCCACATAGATCCAGGGAAGCAGCTTAACTCAACAGATAAGGCAGCGGGTCATGAGAAAAAAGATTATGTGTTCCTTTACTATCATAGAATAATATGTGGCTATAGATAACTCACTTGGGCTATCCATGATATGAGTTCTTAAACCATTTATTCAGGACCCAAAATAATAGTAACAAAAGGCTTGAAATAATATGGCTAAAACACTCTGAGAGTCAAAGTGAGTAAGTAATTGCAGCTTTTGTTTTTTAACTTTACTAATTCTAAAGGGAGTCTTGCTTTCACTGTAGTATAAGTACTGGACTGCTAGCCACAAGGCTAGCAGGTGAAGCCCACCAGCCTTCCCTGGAAAACCTATACAGAGTGGCAATGAGTCGGAACCAACTCAATGGCCCTTAAAAATAATAACAACAATTACTATTGGTATTTGTTTGAGTCCAGAATTGTCCTGGACACAGGGCATTCGAATACTGCTGTACAAGGCACATTTGGTTCCTGCATTCCTAGGACTTACCTTCTAGAATGAAAAATGGACAAACATAGAAATGAAACAAAGAAACCCCATTGTCTTCATTGCTATCCAGTAGTCTTATAGGGACTGAGGTCATGACTGATAGCTAGACTACATTCATTGCTGTCAAGATCATGGAAGATCTCTCTGAAGAGTTGACTTAGAACTTGAAATATGAGAAGTTAGTCTTTAGAATAACAAGGCAAAGAGTAATCAGGAAAAAGGAAGAACAAGAGAAAAATATGAAGACAAGAAATACTTAAGAGTGTAAAAAAGGTAATTTAGTTGGTTTATAATTAAAGAATTATTCAGGGTGTGCCTTTCTTTTATAACACTGTAGAATAAGTATTGAACTACCAACCACAAGATCAGTAGTTCAAACCCACCAGCCACTCCCTGGAAATCCTATAGAAGGTCATTATGAGTTGGCATTGACTGAACCGCACTTAACAGCAACATGAAGTACGTAACATGCTGTAAAGTTACAAAGGTATACGAGACTACCTCATGAAAAACCTTATAGACCAATAATTTTGTATTTTAGAAAAAGAGCAGTGGGTAGACATTGAAATGCTTGAATAAAGGATGATTTATTTGACTCAGTTTTTGGACAGTTGCAACAGAATCAGGAAAACCAGTCAAAAACCTGTAGCTTTCAAGAGACTGAAAATGTTATCTTGGCTCCAAAGCTGTAGTAGTGATACAACAAAGAGTACAAACTCAACATATATTATGGAGCTAAAACTCCTATGAGCAACTGGTACATTCAGTGAGAGATAATCAAGAAGGAAAGAGTCATGCATGATTCTTAGTGTTCTTGGCTTCAATAACAGGATGGAGGGTGGGTGGGTCAAGGATAATTCATTTAGATAGAGAAGAATGGTAAAAGGAAAGATAATTGATAGTCCCTGTATTTTAAGATCTTTTTCTTGATCCTCAACTTCCTTTGAAATAGTAGTACAGTTCAGTGTTTAAGAATGGAGATCTTAAGAGTTAGAAAACTTCCACAGGCACTAACTTTATGATTTTTTGAAATGAACTTTATCTCTCTGAGCCTTAGTTTCTGTGTGTAACATATCAGGCTTATAATAATATAACTACTTCTTGGGATTGTTTTTAAAAATGTGTCTGACCAGCCCGGGGCAGCTAGAAGAATAAAAGATACCTCTTGAAAGAAAGACCTGCAGGAAAAATGGAGGCAGATAGACTGTTACTACAAGAACAAACAAATCGCTT
>NW_006408550.1:3054462-3056658 GCF_000296735.1 Chrysochloris asiatica
TGGTTGATGATGCATGGAGGGGATTGGGACCATGGCAATGAAATGATATACAATGGAATGAATGTAAAACTAAAGTTCTCTCATGTAAACTACCATATAATACACAATAAAACATTTAAAAAAATGTGTCTGTCACATAATATAATTCCAATAAATATTAATTGTTATTATCTTCCAGTGTCAGATTATTTGCTTAGCATAGCAATTGTATATATATGACAGAAGGTTAAAATCCTGACACACACGTTGTCTGATTTTAAACCTTACATTGTCCACCTGTTCTGTCCAAAGAACTGCCTCTTGGTCTATGAACAGGTTCAATATGCTCACAATTACGTGTTCTGTAATTCCTACTTCTTGTAATGAAAAAAACAAGAAAACATTTTCTGTCATTTCTGCTTTCATCCAAGATTGATCAAATATCAGTTATCAGTAGTGATATCCTTCATTCCAGGTCTTCTGAATCTGACTTGAAATTCTGGGAGTTTCCTGTTAATTTACTTATGCAGCCATTTAGAATTATTTTAAATACATTTTCACTTGTGTGTTGTAATAATGATACTGTTTGATAATTTCTCATTCTGTTGTATCAACATTTTTTGGTATGAGCACAAAAATGGATCTCTTCCAGTTGGCTGGCCAGATTTCTTGGCACAGATTAGTAAGCGCTTTCAGAGCTGCATAATGTGTTGCATCATCTCATTTGGTCTTCCCTTGATTCTTGGAGCCTTGTTTCTCCACCAATGAGTTTAGTGCCACTTTCTTCAATAGCATCGATTCTTGAATGGTTGAATGTCAACCCATTGTTTTTGATACAGTGACTCTGTGTATTCCTTCCATCTTCCTTTAATCTTTCATACCCTTCTAAAAAGAGTTTTACTGGCCACAATTTCATAAATTCATGTTTCCTTATTATGAGAAGATATAAACATTACCTGCAATAATACCACTTAATATGTTTTTTTAAGTATGCTTCTAAGAAGCTACTATTTGAAGTTTTTATTTGCACAAAACAAACTAGATGATTATGTTTTGGTCTTTATTTTGGATTTTGGTGGTAGTGGTTGTGTGCAACCAAATTAATTCTGTCTCACAGCAACCCTGTATAGGGTTTCCAAAGCTGTAAATCTTTCTGGGAGCAGAAACCCTCATATTTTTCCCATGGAGCATCTGGGAGATTTGAACTATTAACCTTGTAGTTAGCAGTCATGCTTGTAATTGACTGTGTTACCAGCGATCTTTCATTAGATTTTTAGATGATCAAAAGCAAGCAGATACTATGTATATTGTCTCTTTAAACTTAACTAAACATTCTTTCCTACAGCGCATCACTCAGTTTTTCATACTATGGCGGCTTGCATGTTGTTGTGATGTTTAAAGCTATGCCACCAGTATTTTAAACACCAGCAGTGGCCCCCAATGGTGGAGAGGGCTCAGGGGAGCTTCTAGAATAAACATCCTAGGAAGAAAGAGATGTACTACTTCTGAATGTTTAGCCACTTAAAACCTTATAAATAGCAGTGGAGCATTGTCAGATATAGTGCTGGGAAATTAAAACATTATAAGTATCAACAAAATATTATCAGATACAGTACTGGAAGATGAGCCCCTCACGTTAGAAGAAACTCAAAATATATAATGGGAGTAGCTGACTTCTCAAAGTGGAATTGATCTTGATAATGATGCAAATGGAGTAAAGTTTTTAAAGATCATTTGTTGATGGGGAACAATTAAAATTGAGGATAAACAGCTGCAAACAAATATTAATGATCAGAAAATGGAATGTACAAGTATGAATCTAGGAAAATTGGAAGTTGCCAGAAATGAAAGGGAATGCATAAAGATCGATATCCTAGATATTAGTGAGCTGAAATTGACTTGTATTGGCCATTTTGAATCTGATAATCATATGGTTTATTTGCCTGGAATGACAAATTCAAGAGAAGAGATGTAGAACTTATCATCAAAAAGAACATTTCAAGATCTATCTTGAAATACAATGCTGTCTGTGGTAGAATAATATCCATATTACCACAAGAAAGACCAGATAACACCACTATTATTCAAATGTATGCACCAAACTCTAAAGCCAGTGATGATGAACTTGCAGAAATCTACCTACTTCTTCAGTCTGAAATTAATCAAACAGGCAATCAGGATGTGTTGATAATCACTGGTGATTGAAGTACAAAGGTT
>NW_006408550.1:3057453-3069230 GCF_000296735.1 Chrysochloris asiatica
ATAGAGAGTCACTGTACCAAAAGGAAATGGTCAATGTTAAACCATTTCAAGAGGTAGCATATGATCAAGAATTGATGGTTCTGCAGAAAGACATCCAGGAATGAATTGAAGTATGCATGTATTCTGCTTATGTTGATTCCTTGTTTTTAGTATTTTGTGTTACAGTAGAGACTCGTCACTCAGTAGTTCAAGTGGTACACTGTCAGCCAGAAGATCTGTTGTTTGAACCCACCAGCCAATAAATGGGAGAAAGGTATGGCAGTCTACTTTCATAAATATTACATCATTAGAAACACTATGAGGCAGTGCTATTCTGTCTGACCTGGTTGCTATGTGTCAGAATCTACTTAATATATATGGTGTTATTTTTATGGATTGTTACATGGCAAAATTTCCTAAGAAACTGTGGTTTAGACTTTCGTTGTTTTTAAGTTAAGTACCGTTGAGTTGGTTCCAACTCACAGCTACCCTGTATAGGGTTTCAACCTTGCAGTTAACAGTTCAATGCTTATACTAAGCACCAACCATGACTCTGGGTTACATTTTGTTGTTGTAAGTGCCATTGAGTAGGTTCTGACTCATAGCGATCCTGTAGAGCATTTCCAAGGAGCGACTGGTGAGCGACTTTGAACCACCAACCTTGCAGTTCAAACAGACTTAGCAGTCTAGGACATTAACCCACAGCACCACACCAGGACACCTTTATGTTTATGGTTTATTTATCCACTTATTTGCTTATTTATCTTGGCATTGTAACTTCAGACAAAATTAAGGGTTTAAATGAGTATAGAATTCTAGTTTTAAGATAAATTTCTGTCAGAATCTATAAAGCATTTCATCATTGACTCCTGCAATCTGTTGGTAAGAAGTTGATAGTATTCTAACCCTCATACTGAGTATATGATTGTTTATTCGACTGGTGTCAATGTGTGTGTGTGTAACTGTGTTTCATTGTCACTCTCGAAGACATTTTATTGGCTTCACTGTGCCTCAAAATAGAACTTTTACAATTGTTTATATTAATGTATACATTTTTTGATATCTTATTACTTCAGACAATAAATGCATCCTTTTAATGTCAAGAATTGTGGTTTATACAGATGGGATTTTTTTTTTATATTTCTTATTCTTTCCTGGTATGGTACTGTAGGATCAGCACGGAACTGTAAACCATAAGGTCAGTGATTCAAACCCACCAGCTGTTTCCTCAGAAACCATGTACAGGGTCACTGTGAGTTGAAATCCATTCAACAGCACTTAACAACATTTAAATATAGTGTTAAGTTTACAAAAAAGTTGCAAATTAGGTAAAGAGAATTCCCTTATACCTCAAATGTCCCTATTAATAACTTCTTACATTGCTTTCCTTGTTGTAGTTGCCATCAAGTTGATTGCAATTTATAAAGATCGTATATGACAGAGAAGAACTGTCCAAGGGTTTTCAAGGCAAAATTCTTTACAGAGCAGATTGCCAGATTGTTTGTCTCTAGAGTGCAGCCAGCAGGTTGGAACTGATAACCTGCCAATTAGAAGCAGAACATTTAACCATGGTTTCGGCAAAATTCCTATCTTACAGTGTTGTTGTTTAATATGTTAAGTGCCGTCGAGTCGGTTCCAACCCATAGCGACCCTGTACAGGGTTTCCGAGGATGTAAATCTTTACGGGAGTAGAAAGCCTCATCTTTCTTCCGCGGAGAAGCTGTATGGCACATTTATTGCAATTGATGAACCAATATTGAGAAATTATTATGATTGATGTAAGGTCCTATTATAATCATATTCTTTTAGTTTTACCTAATGTTCTTTTTGTATTCCATCAAGGAAAGAACATCATATGCAGTCGTTATTTATTCTAGCCTCGTATTCTGTCCTGGTGTGGCATTATACGATCATCACTAAACTGCTAACCACAAGGTCAGGAGTTCAAACTCACTAACTCCTCTTTGGAAGCCCTCACAAAATTACTATGGGTTGGTAGCAACTCGACAGCTTACAACAACAACAACAACAGTATTCTGTTAGTAGTTTGTAGGCTTTTTATAAGAAATTTTAAAGACATGTCTTCTTTTTAACGTTAAATGTGGAGTCTTGGTGTGGCACCTTGCTAATCACAAGGTCAGTTGCTCCTTGGAAACCCTATACAAGGTCACTATGAGTCAGAACTGACTCAAGGGCACTTAGCAACAACAACAACATGCTTAATGTAAAAATATATTGTATAAATCTCAATACTGAAAAGACATTGATTTCATATCCCATATATAACATAAGGTAATGGTCATGAGTCCAGCTTTACTTCTGCTTTCTTTACATTATATTTTTTCTTATCTAATTTGTATAATTTAGTATTTTAGATCAAAATTAGCTTATTATCTTTAATTTTGTATGTTTTTTATCTTAGTAATAAATTAATAATATTTAAGGATAATTATTCTTTGAATTTTCAAAATAATTATTTAGAACATAGAAACATAATAACAAGTTAGGAATTTTGCTTGTGATTAAGTCTGCTACATTTTATTCTTTGATATTGTATCTTTTAAGTTAATAACTTTTGAGTTTTATATTGTTCAATTACAATATTCCTTAGTTACTTATATTTTCAGATAGAAAAGTGTTGTAAGTTTTTGTTAAAAACAGGAATATTTATGCTTCTTTTTAATTTAATTATTACTTAACCAATCATATGATTATTGAGTTACATAGTGTTTTCTCTGAGCTATAAATTTGGATCTAGTCTATATCATCAGGAAGAATATTATAATCCTTTTCTTTCCTCTCTGCATCATAATTCTCATTTGTCTTTTCTGTCTACATTAAGTATGATTCTGAATAATGTTTTTTACATCAATGATTAAACTGTGTTATTGCTTTTATGAATTATTGTTTCTGGGACAAATTTAATTTTGTGACTTACATTTTAATTTCATGAAAATTTATCCTCACCTAGCCACCATTTAAAACTCATCTTCTTATTTTAGTTTTTTACATTTCCATCATATTTTACTCTTTAGTTTTATGCCACTTGTTTTTTCTTAATTTCATAAGAACATTAATTAATTGATTTCTAATATTTAGTTATGTCCTCAATAATACATATTTATCAAACTGTGTGTCCTTTGCTACTTGAAAGAACTGTTGGAATCTGTTATATTCCCAAGACTATTTAATGTCCTGTATAATTTTTGCTGTAGTTTATGAACTCCTCATTGAGTGATAGGTGGTCTATGCAGTATATGATGATATTTTCCTTTTTCTCTATCATTAAGTTGTTGCTCATATCTTCCTTCCAAAATTAATTTACCGTGTTTAATAAATAATATAAAACCACCTGTCATAGATTGAAAATTGGGTCCCCTAAAATGTGATTCAACATTCCTGTGCCCTGATTCCTGGTAGTTTGAAATTATGTAATGATGTAATGTGGTGGTTATGTAATGATCTTCCATGATGTAATTGGATGTAATAAGTCATCAGTTGTAAGAGATTGAGGTAGGACTAGCACCCTTAATCATGTCACAGCCCTGATTGGATGTAAGGGGAGTCTTCCTGGTGCATGGTCTATTATCTTACAAATGAGAGAGAACCTAACAGAAGCTACCAGAGAAACGGGGACTACCAAAAAAGCAGACCTAGGAGCAAGGCTCATCCTTTGGACTTGAGTCCATGCACTAAGAACCTTCTAGACCTCTGGTGAGACTGATGCTAAGACCCATAAAGATCTTTAAGAAACACTGGACATTATTCAGATGTTGAAAAATAACAAGAATCTTCTTCAGAGCCAACAGAAAGAACCTTCCCGAAGAGATGACCCTCTGAATTTGGACTGTTAGCTCCCAAACTGTGAGAGGATACCCCTCTGTTTTTTAAAACCACCTACTTGTGGTATTTCTGTTAGAGCAGCACTAGAGAACTAAGCCGGAATTTGGTACTGGAAGAGGTGAGTTGCTGCTATAACAGATACCTAAAATGTGGAAGTTGTTTTAGAATTGGATAATAACTACAGGCTGGAAGAGTACAAAGGTACCTAAAATTAAGAGCACAAATTGTCTTGAAGAGACTGTTGATGAAGTTATGATCTTCAAAGACAATTCTGGTGAGAGTTCAGAGGGAAGTGAGATGAGCTGTAACACTGGAGATGGCACATACGTTGAGAACCAATGGCAGAGAAATGGCAGCAGCAGAACCAGGAGGACAATGCAAGATGGCACAGGAAACCACTCACTGTTTGAGAGAGCCGAGTGCTTTTACACAGGAGGGTTCCTGGAGGAATTGCGTGCCTCCAGGTCATGTTTGGTAAGGTGGAGGGTCAGAGAAAAAGAGGAAGACCCCCAACGAGATGGATTGGCCAAGTGGCAGCTTCGATGGACTCAAGCGAAGCAACAGTAGTGAGGTTGGCCAGGATCGGGCAGTGTTTCATTCTGCTTTGCGTAAGGTTGCTATGGGTTGGTACCAACTGGTTGGCACCTAACAACAACAACAACAGGCACTTATTGGTGGAGCTAAAAAGCTTCATGTTGTGTTTTTGCTAATTGCCATTAAATCAGTTATGACTCATAGTAATCCTGTATAGGGTTTCCAAGTACTTTGAACCACAAACCTTGCAGTTGAAACTGACCTTGCAGTCCAGTGCTTATTCTGCAGTGCCACACTAGGACTTCATGGTGGTGGTGGTGTGTGGTTCAGTTCCTACTCATAGCAACCCTGCATAGGGTTTTCGAGGATGTAAATCTTTAGAGAAGAAGAAAGCCTCCTCTTTGTCCCAGGGAATGGCTGGTAGTTTTGAACTGCTGACCTTGAGGTTAGCAGCCTGACTCATAACTACTGCACTACTGGAACTTCATAACACTTACTAAAGCAGAGCAGATGCTTGCTAGCCTCTTTGAGAGACTAAGGTACCAAGAATCAGAAGCTGAAAAGACAAGGAGAATGAGAAACAGAGCAGCTTCAGTCTCTAAGAGTAATATGATCTTTGATCTCCATGATTAAGTGTTTGAAATCCTCTTCACTTTCAGCAACATGGTTATGTCATCTGTATATGACAAGCTGTCAATGAATATTCCTCCAATCCTGATACAGTGTTCTTCACATAGTCTAGCTTCTTGGATTTTCTCAGCATACATATTGAATAAGTAGGATGCAAAGATACAACCCTGATGCACACATTTCCTGATTTTAAACCATGCAGTATTCCCTTGTTCTGTTTACACAATTGCCTCTAAGTCTGTGTACAGGTTCCTAATGAGCACAATTAATTGTTCTGGAATTCCAGTTCCTCGCAATGTCGTACATAATTTTTTTTATGATCTACACAGTCGAATTCCTTTGTGCAGTCAATAAAATATATGTAAACATCCTTTCGAAGGATGTACTTCTGACTACACGTTTTCCAAGACAGATTTGGTTTGTTTTCAGTATTTGCTTCCAGCCAAGATTCATCTGATGTTAACAATAATATTTGTCATCAAAAATCAAAGACTCTCATCAATCAAAGATTATACCTCAACATAAAGAAAACCAAAAATCCTTACAACTGGATCAATAAGCAATATTATTATAAATAGAAAAAAGTTTGAAGATGTCAAGGATTACATTTTACTTGGATCCACAATCAATGACCATGGAAACAGTAATCAAGGAATCTTCAGCAAACAACCTATCTGAAGTGTGAAAAGCAAAGATGTCACCTTGAGGACTAAGACTTGCCTAACCTAAGCTGTGGTATTTAACATCTGTCTTCGAAGAGGTGTAGTCAAAAGTGCATCCTTGGAAGCGAGGATGACAGTACTTCAACTCATGTAGTTTGGACATGTTATCAGGAAGGACTAATCCCTGGAGAATGACATCATACTTGGTAAAGCAGAATGTCAGTGAAAAACAGGAAGACACTTAATAAGAGAATTAACACAGTTTAGCTGCAACAATGGTCTTAAACACAGCAATGATTGTGAGGATGATGCAGTACAGTGCAGTGTCTCATCCTGTGGTACATACTCAATGACAACTAACAGCAACGTAACTATAAATGTGAGAAATGTCTTTGCTTACTTAAATCTTTCTGCTTTGTAGTTTGTATCATACAGATCTAATGGACAGATTCCTAACTTTTCATTAGATGTATGCCTAAGTAATTTGTGATTTTTACTGCCTTTTAAAATGTATGATGCAGTGAATTGTCTAATGTTTCTTTTAGACATTGTCTGTACCTTCCACCTAATAATGTTTCTGCCCCACCAGCTCTGAGTAAGAGAAAGTAGAAGAAGATGCTGATAGGATTACATGATTCAGGTGAAAATCTACTATGGGTTTAAAATGAGCCATCTCACAAGCAGGAGTAGGGGCTCTCATTCCCATCAAAGTAGAAGAACCAGGAGAAGAGCACATCCTTTGGACATCCAGATTCCTGTGCATTGAATCTCCTTGACCCAGAGACAGAAAACCCGTGACACTGGAAGAATGGCAAGGGGGAAACACCAGCAGAACCAAGAACTAGAGCACAAGAGAGCAGTGGGCTTCCCAGCTCATTAAGTCCATAGGACACACCACTCCACCATATATGCCTCAGACTGAAAGCATTGGGCTCCAGTTCTATGGATCAACAAACCTACATCCACAACTTAAATACCTGGAGGCTCCCTCACCTAAGTGCCTGGAGGCAATATTCCTGCCTGAAATCATTCCATTTTACTTGCTTAATGAGCTGGGAAGGACAATTGATGGTCTGTTACACAGTGGTCCCTTAGCCTTGTTTCAGCTAATTATATTGAGCTTCTTTACAGTACCTTCCTACAGATGTATTCAATTTGATTCCTTTGTATCCTATCTGGTGAGGTCCAAGTGTAAAACAGGTATTTGAGATGAAAAAGTAATTGGTTTTGCAAAAATTCTTTAATCCTATCTCCAGGATCATTTCTATCACCAAGGCCACATTTTCCAACTACTGATCCTTCCTTATAGTTTTAAACTTTTGCATTCCAATCACCAATAATTACCAATGAATATTGGCTGCCTGTTTTAGTACTTTCAGTCTGAAGAAGTTGGTTGTTGTCATTGCTACATGCCAGCAAGTCTATTCTGACTCTTCTCACCTGAATGGGGTTTTCAAGGCTGTAAATGTCTACAGGAGCAAAAGCCTCATGTTTCTCTATTGGAGTGGCTGTTATGTTCAAACTGCAAACCTTGCGATTTGCAGTCCAGTGTTTATCATACAGTTACCGCACTTCTGAATGAAGTTGATGGAATTCTTCACCAAATCTGAATAACAGTGGTATTATGTGGTCTTTCTTGTAGACTTATAGATATCACTCTGACAGATAGCATTGTACTTCAAGATAGATCTTGAAATACATTTTTTGATGAGTGCTACCTCATGCTGCTTCAATCTATTGTTCCTAGCAAAATAAACTATAATATTTTCAGTTTCAAAATGGCTGATACCAGTCCATTTTAACTTCCTAATGCCTAGGTTATTAATCTTGATGCATTCTATTTCATTTTTTTATGACTTCCAGTTTTTCTAGATTCATACTTTGTATGTTCCATGTTACAAATACTAAATGGGTGTTTGTGTCTGTATCTTCCTATTTTGAGTTGAGCCACTTCAACAAATGACGGTCCTGAAAGCTTTGTTCCATCCATGTCATTATGGTCAGCTCTGCTTTGAGGAGGTAGCTCTTGCCCAGTCATATTTTGAGTGCTTTCCAACCTGAAGGGCTCATCTTGTGGCACTGTATCAGATAATGTTCCATGGCTAGTCATAAAGTTTTCAGTGGCTAACCATTCTGAAGTGATCTGTCTCTACTTCTTCATGTATTTGTTCTTCCAGTAGTCCATGGTACTTTTAATATTATTTTCCAACACCATAACTCAAATGTACCAATTCTTCTATTGTCTTCCTTATTCATGGTTCAACTTTTACATGCATAATGGGGCTTTTGAAAACGCCATGGCTTTGGTCAGGCAATTTAATTCCTTGGTTAATTTTATTCAGCGATAAAAAAGAAGGACCCCAACAAGATGGAGTGGCACAGTGGCAGCAGCAATGGCCTCAAGCTTAACAATGATTGGGAGATTGGCATGGGACCGAATAGTGTTTCATTCTGTTGTACATAAGGTCACTTAGAGTTATAATCCACTCAAGGGCACCTAAAAAAACAACAATTATATCTGTGGATTCCTAGTGTGGCACTGGAGGGTAAGTATTGAACTGCTAACCACAAAGTCAGTGGTGTAAGCCCATCAACTGCTCTGAAGAAACCCTATGTAGGATCACTGTGAGTTGGACCCGGCTTGATGGCACTTAACAACAACATTGTATCTTGGAATGGTAAATAATTCTGTTCTCTATGAACATGTTTCTAAAAATAAAAAAAAACAGAATTGACTTGATTGTAACATTATATCTAAATATCTAGCCGTGGTGAGTGAAAAAAATTTTGGCCGTTACTAATGTATTAGGATAGTTCATGGGTATCACTGAAAAGAACCTGGTGGTGAAACATGCTTCTTTTGCTTTTATAATAAATATGTGTTCAGAAATGATTACAGAGTAAGAAAAGCAATAATATGAAGTAAATTTTAGCAATATATCACAAACTTGATCATTAAATAGGACAATCTATAAGTAGTCTCAAAGTTCTATGGGTTTCCTGTACTTAGCTGGGAGAATCTTAATGCATCTTTCATGTTATTGCATATAGTTGCTGGGGCTGGAGTCCTCGAAGTCTTGATTAAATATCCTCAATGGCTCACTTGCATGGCTGGCAGTTGATACAGGTTTTTCTTGGTTTGATCTGGAATAACTGCTGACAAGATTATCTACAAATGGTCTCTACATGTGGCTTGACATGGTAGTTGGCTTTCCATGGACTGGTATTGACTATGTTGAATCTGACAAACATATGACCTACTATGCCAGGAATGACATACTGAAGATGAATGCTATTGCATCCATCATCAAAAAGAATATTTCAAGATCTATTTTGAAGTACAATGCTGTCTGTGATAGGATAATATCCATACATGTTCAAGGAAGGCCAGTTAATAGCACTATTCAAATTTACACACCAACCACTAACCAGTGATGATGAAATTGAAAAATTCTACCGAATTCATCATTCTCAAGTTAATCAAACATACAATAAAAATATATACATAATTACTTTGTGCTTGGAATGCAAAAGTTGGAAGTAAAGAGGAAGTATCAGTAGTTGAAAAATATAGTATTGGTGATTGAAATGATGCTGGAGATCGCATGATAGAAATCAGCAAGACCAATGACTAATTACCACCACTCATCTATCAGTTTGTGGTACTGTGGTGACTTGTGTGTTACTGTGATACTGAAAGCTGTTTCACTAGTGTTATAAATACCAGTAGGGTCACTGTAGTGAGCAGGTTTAAGCTGAGTTTCCAGACTAAGAAAGACCAGGAATAAGGAGAGACGATAACTTCCAAATAGTTAGTCACTGAAAACATTATGAAAGTGGCACACTGTCAGCACCGAAGTATTGAACATTGAATCATGAGGAAAACCACCAGAATATTTTGAGATATAGTGTTGGAAGATGAGCCTCTCAGGTTGGAAGGCAGTCAAAGTAAATGTAGCCATGATGACACAAATGCAGTAAAGTTTTCAGGACCTTCATTTGCTGATGGGTCACAACTCAAAATAAGGAGAAACAGCTGTAAACATCCATTGATAATCAGAACATGGAATGTATGAATTATAAGCCCAGGAAAACTGGAAATTGTCAAAAATGAAATGGAATGCATAAACAACAATAACCTAAGCATTGGTGAATCTGACAACGACATAGTTTACTATGCTGGGAATGACAAATTGAAGAGGAATGGTGCTACATTCATCATCAGAGGGAACATTCAAGATCAATCTTGAAATTGATCTTGCTGCCTATGTATAATGCTGCATGTTATAGGATAAAATTCATACACATACACAGAAGACCAGCTAATACCACTATTATTCAAATAACTGCACCATCCATTAAAGTTAGTGTTGATGAAATTGAAGAATTCTATCAATTTCTTCAGTCTGAAATGGACCAAACATGCTATCAAAATGCATTGATAATTACTGGTGATTGTAATGCAAACATTGGAAACAAAGAGGAAGGGTTGTTCGCTGGAAAGTATGGCCTTGGTGATAGAAAGGATGCTGGAGATTGCATCACAGAATGTTGCAAGACCAATGACTCCTTCTTTAAAAATACCTTTTTTACATGACATAAAAGATGATTATCCACATGTACCTCACAAATGGAAAACAGAAATCAAATTGACTACGTCTTTGGAAAGAGATGGTGGAAAAGTTCCATATTATCAACCAAAACAATGCCGGGAAAAAATGTGTAACAGATCATCAATTGCTCATATGCAAGTTCAGGATGAAGTTTAAAAAAAAATTAAAAACAAGTCATCAAGAGCAAAACTAGTACCTTGAACATATTTAAGTTGAATTTAGAGATTATCACAACAACAGATTTGATGCAATAAACACTAATGACTGAAAGTCAGAAAAGTTGTGGAATAACCTTAAGAATATCATACAGGATGAAAGCAAAGATCATTAAGAAGACAAGAGAGAAGGAAAAGACCAAAATGCATGTTAGAAGAGACTTTGAAACTTGCTCTCCAGCTTAAAGATGCTAAAGCAAATGGATGATGAGGAGGTAAATGAGGTAAAAGAGCTCAACAAAAAATTTCAAAGGACAGTTCGAGAAGACAGACTCACATATTATAATGAAATGATCAAAGATCTGCAGTTAGAAACCAAAAACGAAAGAACACACTTAGCATTTCTAGAGAAAAAAATTCAAGCCTCAACTTGCAATATAGAAGGATACTATGGGGAAAATATTGAATAACACAGAAAGTATCAAAAGAAGATGGAAGGAATACACAGAACAACTGTACCAAAAAGAAATGGTCCATGTTCAACCATTTCAAGGTAGCATATGATCAAGAGTCGAAGGTACTGAAGGCAGAAGTCCAGGTGCACTGAAGGCATTGGCAAAGAATGAAGCTCCTAGATTGAGGGAAAACAAATTGAAATCTTTCAACAAACTGGAGGCACTCACTCATTTCTGCCAAGAAATTTGGAAGACAGCTACCTGGCCAACTGATTTGAAGACACCTATATTTGTGCCCATTCCAAAGAGAAGTGACCCAATGAAATAGGGAAAGTATCAGGCAATATCAGTAATATCACAAGCAAGTAAAATTTTACTGAAGATAATTCAAAAATTGACAGGAAACTGCCAGAGGTTCTAGTCAGATTAAAACTAGGATGACAAATGAATATAGTGGTGATGTCAGACTGATCTCAGCTTAAAGCAGAGAATAACAGAAAGATGTTTGTCTATGCTTTATTGACTATGCAAAGGCTTTCAATTCTGTGTATCATGACAAGTTATGTACGACATTGTGGAGAATGAGTTTCTGGAACACCTAATTGTGCTCATGAGGAACCTATGCATAGATGAAGAGACAGTCATTCAAACAGAAGAAAGGTATACTGAATTTTTAAAATTAGGAAAGGTAAGCACCAGGGCTGTATTCTTTCACCATACTTATTCAAGCTGTATGCTGAGCAAATAATCTGAGAAAGTGGATTATATGATAAAGAATGTAGCATCAGGATTGAAGGAAGACACACTAACAACCTGTGATAGGCAACTGATACAACCTTGCTTGCTGAAAGCAAAGAAGACTTAAAATTCTTACTGGTGAAGATCAAAGAGCACAGCTTTCAATAT
>NW_006408550.1:3072705-3074915 GCF_000296735.1 Chrysochloris asiatica
TCAGGACCAGGCAGTGTGTTATTTTGTTGTGCGTGGGACTGCTATGAGTTAGAACCAATTCAAAAGCATCCAATAACAACAACAACAATGTCTAGGATATCAATCTTTATGCATTCCATTTCATTTTTGGCTATGTCCAATTTTCCTCGATTTATAATTCTTAAATTTCATGTACATTTACTAGTGAATGTTTTTAGAAAGCATAAAAAGAAGATGGATTGAATACAGTGAGTTACTATGCCAGAAAAAAAAAAAAAGGTCAATATTTAACCATTTCAAAAGGTAGCATTTTTCTGCTCATTTTTAGTCTTGCCCATCAGCAAATGAAGGTCCTAAAAGTTCTAGTCCATTTACATCATCATGATCAACTCTTCTTTGAAGAAGTAGCTCTTTCCCAGTCGTATTTTGAGTGCCTTTCAACTTGAGAGGCTCATCTTAGGGCACTATAACTGATAATGTTTTATCAAATTGTTTTCATCTCCTGATACTGTATCTGACAATGTTCTGCTGCTATTCATAAGTGGCTGAACAATCAGGAGTAGATGACCTCTCCTCCTTTTTAGTCTGGAAGTTCCTCTGAAACCTGTCCATCATGGGTGACCCTGGTTGTAGTGATGGTGGTATGCCTTGGAGTCGGTTCCAATTCATAGCATCCCTGAATAGGGGTTCCAAGGCTGTGAATCTTTATGGGAGCAGAAAGCCTCATCTTTCTCCCATGGAGCAGCCCAACTCGTAATGACTATGACACCAGAGCTCCTTATGGTGACCCTGGTTGTATTTAAAATATCAGTGACATAGTTTCCAACATCACAGCAACTTGCAAGTCACCACAGTGTGACACACTAACAGACAGGTATTCTGCCACCAGAATTAAAGATACATAATCACTACCTTCAGAAGTGTATAGATCTAGATAGAGGATATATCAAGAAACAATATGTTCACATTTTGATATTTTTGTTTAATGAAAATGTATATGATTTTGTAGCAATACTTTTCAACTTACTCTTGTATAACTAGGCATTATTTCCACTATTATGACTCTTGACTCCATTCTTTCAGTTGACCTTGTTTTTTTTACAAAATAAAAGGATTACATTTACATCTGAGTACCTCTTCATCCTGTTTCCTGCCCAAAGGATTTGTTTACTTTGAACTGACTCTGCCCATTATAGTCCAAGATAACTGTGTTTCCTCAAATATTGCTGTTGTTAAGTTCCAGTTCATAGCAGCCTTAGAATGCAATGTTGCCCAGCATATGATCATGAGCAAATGATACTGAAGGAAGAAGTCCACAGTGCATTGAAGGCATTAGCAAAGAACAAGGCTCCAAGAATTAATGGGATATTAATTGAAATCTTACAACAAACTGATATGATACTGGAAGCACTCACTCATTTTGCCATGAAATTAGCAAGACAACTAGCCAAATGGCAAACTGGCTGGAAAACTTCCAAATTTACCCATTCCAAACAGAGGTGACCCAATGAAATGTGGAAATCTTAAAAAAAAAAATCACTAATATTGCATGTAAGTAAAATTTTGTTAAAGATAACACAAAAACGACTGCAATTATACATTGACAGAGAACTTCCAGAGGTTCAAGCAAATTCAGAAGAGGATGTGTAATGAGGGATATCATTGCTGACAAGATGGATGGATCTTGGCTGAAAGCAAAGAATATCAGAAAGATGTTTACCTGTGCTTTATTGACTATGCAAAGTTTCTCAGTTGGATCTTGACAAGCTATGAATAACTTTACAAGGAATGGGTATTCCAGAACACTTAATTATGTTCATGGGGAACCTGTACATAGACCAAGAATCAGTTGTTCGAACAAAACTAGGGGTCCTTTAGTGGTTTAAAATGAGGAAAAGATGTGCGTGAGGGTTGTACTCTTTCACCATACTTAACCAAGGCAAATAATTCGTGAAGCTGGATTATATATATTAAGAAAAATGTGGCATCAGGATTGGAGGAAGACTCACTAACAACAAATGATATGCAGATGATATAACTTTGCTTGCTGAAAGTGAAGAGAACTTAAATACTTTCCATGAAGATCAAAGACCACAGCCTTTGGTATAGATTGCATCTCAATGTAAAGAAAACAAAAATCCCCACCACTTGACCAATAACCAACATCCATATAAATGGAGAAGAGATTGAAGTTGTCAAAGATGTCATTTTGCTCAGATCAATTGTCAACA
>NW_006408550.1:3075510-3083458 GCF_000296735.1 Chrysochloris asiatica
TCTGTTTATCCTATAATGCCACACTAGGACTCCATTTTTGTCATTTAGGGTGACTGAATATACGATAGTTTTATTAAAGTCCCTATTTGTTTTCTCTAAATTTTGCATGAAAATTGGTTGTGGTTTCTTGCTTATCTCTTTCAACCCATACCTCATCACATACAGCTATGGAAAATAAGTTGGTAATTTCACCCTCTTGTGTGAAAATCTTGGTAAAATGTACAGTTTGTTACATTTTCTGTTTTCTATATTATTGCAGGAAGCAGTAATACTAAGCTTTCTACCATTAGATGACTTTTTGTTTTTTGTTTTGTTATATTTTTGCAGCCTCCAATAAAATATTAGCCTCCATTTACAATTATTTTGAAGTCTTTCAGGTTTTGAGCCACCACACAAATCTTAAACTAGAGTAATAGAGTAATGTAATTGTTTGTTCTATTTATTTTTCCTTTCAGCCCACAGTCTATGTTTCAATAGTTCTTCAAATTCTGCCTTATAACAAATATTAGTGACTAAATGAACACTTAAAAATCTCTTTCAGAGTTCTGTGACTTGATTTGTTTCAACTGAGTGATTCTCACTTAATTTCCTTTATGCAATTATAGCCAAAAAGTAGTTGAGGTTGTATTCCTCTAAATGCTTCATTAATCTAAATATCTAAATTGTGTATCACTCATGGGGTTCTAGTTGACACTTACTGTTGGGCCTGATTTCAGTGTGGGCTATTGACTAAAGTACTTACCTGGGACTTCTTTGTCTGGCTTGAGCTTGACATTGAATTGTAGCTTGGTTCTGAGAGAATGGATCCAAACACGAAGTATTCCAAGGCACTTACTTAAAAGCTGAAAGTTTTTAATGACCTCAATTCACTTTTATTTTCGTTTAAAGCAAGTTAAAGGGCCATTGCAGATTTAAGTGGAAAAGAATATGCAAAGACATCAATTGTAGCAGATGTGATTTACTGGAGAATCTACCTTTGGAAATTAGTTTCTGTGTAAAAATCATTAGTATTTTAATGTTGTTTATGAAAGATATATTTAATTGATAGATTTAAAAATATCTAGAGATAGGTATATACACTTTGATGTAATTTTACTGAGTGGTTTAAATTTTCTTAAGGGGGTACGTAAATTTTGTTATCATAATTTGTGAATATTATTGGTTCTTTGAACATAAATTCATATCTACTTTGTCATATTATTGGTTTTAGCATCTCCTTAAAATAGTAAAATATGTATTCTTAAGATATTTTTAGATGGGATTTGTAATTATAGTTTATTATTGAATAAATAATATATATGAAAGCATGACGTATGGTTAGGCATATGGTAAGAACCAACATTTTTTAGCTTAAGTGAATGATCTTTTTTCTGTTTCTAAATGTTTTGAATTTTTTCCCTATTTCCTCCAGTATTCATTATTACCTCATAAATATGTTGTAAAGATTAATAACTTAATTAACAGGCATAAGGAGGACATTTTTAAATTCTCTAAAAATGTGATCTAAATGATAATGATAATGATGTGATGATTATTTTAAAAGGGATTTGACCTTTTTAAAGGTAACTGATTAATTATACCTAAAATTAGCCAATTATATGTCCTTTTGAAAACGTACTTCCGTTACTAATAGTGCTAAGCTGATCCTTACTTTCTTTAAAGAGTTTAATGTTACTCTTTGTTGTTGTTGTTGTTTTTACCATAATACTAGTGATTTGGAAACATACTTTTTCTGAGGTTCAAACTAACAGAAATAAGACCCAGGAATAATGTAAATGGAAACCAACACATTTACTCTGTTAGACCACATTGGTGGTCTTGCTAAAATTAAAATTACTCACATAATCCTGCATGTATTTCATTTTTAGATGGAAAGTCACTGGTGGAAGCTTACCACATGGACAAGCACACAATGTCAGTACAGATTCTGTATCCTGGGTACATATTCTCTAAAAGGGTAATTCACATATTCTCAATTGTTCTATAATTCAATAACTAGTCTTTCCAAGAGTGTGAAGTGAGCAAGGAAGCAATCATAGGCTAGGGCAAATTCTCTCCAGTGCTTGAAAAGGCAAAGAGTCTAAGTGTGAGAACCAATGGAATAGCAATTAAAATGTTTCAATACATTGCTGCAGCACTGGCAGCTCTCACTAGTCTATGCCATGAAATTTAGACAAAAACTACCTGGTCAAGAAGCCAGAGTGCTCCTTGGAGGCCAAGATGACCACACTTTGTCTCTCATACTTCGGACATATTGTCAGAAGGGACCAGTCGCTGGAGAAGGATCTCATGTTTGGTAAGGTGGAGGGTCAGAGAAAAAGAGGAAGACCCCCAGCAAGATGGATTGGTAAAGTGGCAGCATCAATGGGCTCAAGTGTGGTAACAATTGTGATGTTGGCCCAGGACCAGGCAGTGTTTCGTTCTGTTGTGCATAGGGTCGCTATGAGTTGGTACTGACTCAATGGCACCTAATAACAACAACATATTATAATTCTGATGAAGATAATTAAAAAAAAACAGCTGCAGCAACACATCAATAAGGAGCAGCCCAAAATTCAAGCTGGCTTCAGAAGTGGATGTCGAAAAGGGATATTATTGCTGATATCAATTGGATGTTTTGAAGAATGAGTATTCCAGAACACTTAATTGTGTTCATGAGGAACCTGTACATAGACCAAGAGGCAGCCATTCAACCAAAACAAAGGGATACTTATGTTTTAAAACCAGGAAATGAATGCATCAGGGTTATTGCATCTCCATACTGAGGGAATAAACCAAGAAGCTGGACTATATGAAGAACTAAATATCAGGATTAGAGGAGGCTCATTAACAATCTACTGTATGCAGATAACAGAACCTTACCTGCTGAAAACAAAGAGGACTTGAAGTACCTGCTGATGAAGATCCAAGAATAAAGCCTTAAGTATGGATTGCAGCTCATTTTATATAAACATCTAAATAACTGAATTCGTAAATAAAATCATGATAACATAGAAAAGATTAAAATGATCAAGGATTTCATTTTCTTGGATCCACAATCATTTCTCACAGAAACAACAATCAAGAAACCAAAAGACATATCGCAATGGAGAAATCAGCTACTAAAGACCTTTTTAAAGTGTTATAGAGCAAATATGTCACTTTAATAGCTAAGGTGCACCTGATCCAAGGTATTTTCAGTCTCCTCTCATGTGTGTTAAAGCCAGACAATGAATAAGAAAGAAAAAAAGAATTGTTGTTATGTGCCATAGAGTTGGTTCTAACTCATAGTGACCCTATATAGGATTTCAAAGGAAGAACTGATTCCTTTGAATTATGGTGTTGCCAAAGAATATGTAAAGTGCCACGGACTGCAAGAAAAACAAACAAATCTGTCCTGAAAGTACAGCTAGAAGTGAGACTTGTGAAACATTATTTCATGTACTTTGGACTGTTATCAGAAGTAAGAATGGTGAGACTTCATTTCATATATTTTGGACCTATCATCAATAGGGACCAGTTCCTAGAAAAAGGCATCATGTGTGGTAAAGTAGATGGTCATGACAGAAGAGGAAGACTGCTGTATTAGTTGATGTAATGGTGCTATGACAGAAATACCATAAGTGGATGGCTTTATGAAGCAGAAACGTATTTCCTCACATTTTAGGAGATTAGAAGTCTGAATTCCGAGCACTAGCTCTGGAGAAAACTCATGTCTCCTTTGCATCGATCTCCTTCTGGATCTAGGAGTTTCACAATGCAGGGACCCCTAGATCCAAAAGATGCACCCCACTCCCAGCTCTTCTATATTGCTAGTAGTAGGCCCCTCTATTGCTCAAGTTTCTCTCCTTTTATCTCTTGTAAAATAAAAGGCATTGTATGTCACACCCTTTGAAATCTCTCATAAATCAGATTGGAATGGTGATGGGATTAGGGTGATGTATCCCACCCTTAAGTCTCTTATTGATTTATGACATTAAATCACATCATGGGAGATAGCTACATCTCAACTGTCAAGTTAACACAAAATTTTAAGTATCACAACCACCAATAAGATTGACTGACAGAGTGGCTGCACCAATGGATTTAAACATAACAGTAATTGTGAGGATGTTGCAGAAACAGGCAGTGTTTCATTCTGTTGTATAAAGGGTTGCTATGAGTTGGAGACAAGCTGATTTTCTTCTCAAGAATTCTGTAAGGATTTCTGTCAGGCATTCTAGATTTTTAATTTTAAGTTAACTTAAGTAGCTGATAAACATCCAAAGAAAAAAAACAAAAATATACTTTATATATGCATGGTTAGTATTGGGCTTAAGGCTATTTGTGAAGAAAAAAAGTAATGTGTGCTATATAAACATTACCATTTTTAATAGTATTCTGAAAAAATAAATGGTCAACCAGTCTCCTGTAAGAGGAAACTTTATAATTTTTCCAGCTATTGATCACTTTCATATTTCTATAAAGAACTGACAAAATAACCTTAAATATAGAGTTAATGCACAATCAGGAAAATCAAAATTAGATGAAATCCTCCCATAATTACATTTGAAGTAATGATATGTGGGCTTGCTAAAGTCCCTTCATATATAAGCTATCATGCTATCAGTCTAATATATTCTTATTATAATGATATAAAGACATGAAGAGACTATATAGGAGCCCTCATAACTGTTTTCACTAAAATTTTGTATTAACAATAGAAAATATTCTCTTTGCATTATTTGTGTTGTGATTAAAGAACACAATTCAGCTATGAGCCGAAAATAGAGGATCAATGAGAATTTCCCCATCTTTAAGTACTTTATTGCTTGTAGACGTGCTTTCTCTTCAATAATTTTTAAACAAGAATTTTAAATACTCAGAGAAATCCAAGGATTTTTTAAGTCACTGACATACTTTGACCATCGCTGTTGTTAAGTGCCATTCAGATGGTTCCGAATCATAGCAACTCTATGTACAATCAAATGAAACGCTATCTGAACTTGCCCGTCCTCACAATTATTGTTACACTTGAGCCCATTGCTGCTGCCACTGCGCCAATAAATCTCATTTGAAGTGTTCCTATATATTACTGACCTTCCACATTATGTCCTCCTCCAGGGAATGGTGCCTACTGGTAATATCTCCTAAGTATGAAAGACCAATTCTCTGCCATCCTGGCTGCTTAGGAGCATTCTGACTGCATTTTTTCCAACATAGATTTGTTAGTACTTCAGGCAGTCCATAACTTTTAATATTCTTCAATTCTAGTAAGGTTTTCCTTATTCATTATACAGACTTCATGTGTATGTTAAGCTTTTGGAACTACCATGGCTGGGGTCTGGTAGCGTAGTGGTTACGAATCGGGCTGCGAACCTTAAGGTCAGCGGTTCGAAACTACCAGCTGCTCCGCGGGAGAAAGATGAGGCTTTCTACTCCCGTAAAGATTTACACCCTCGGAAACCCTGTACAGGGTCGCTATGGGTCGGAACCGACTCGACGGCACTTAACAACAACAACATGGCTGGGGTCAGCTGCATTTTAGTCCTAGAACTGATATATTTGTTTCTAAGAACTTGAAAGAGGTCTTGAACAACAGATTTACCTAATGCAATATGTCATTTGATTTATTGACTGCTGCATCCATGAGTGTTGATAGTGGATCCAAGCAAAATGAAGTCTTTGACAACTTCAATCTTTCCTCCATTTATCATGATATTATTTATTGAATCAGTGGAGAGGATGTTGTTTTCTTTACATTAAGGTGCAACCCATTACGTAGGCTGTGGTCTTTGATTTTCATCAGTCAGTATTTTAAGTACCCTGCACTTTCATCAAGCAAAGTTGTAGCATCTGCATATTGCAGGTTGTTAATGAGTCTTCCTCTAATCCTGATGTCACGTTTTTCTTCATATCATCCAGCTTCTCAGATTATTTGCTCAGAATACAGATTGAATAAATATGGTGGAAGAATACAACCCTCATGCACACCTTTCGTGAATTTAAACCATTTAGTGTCCCCTAGTTCTGTTCAAACAACTGACTCTTGGTCTGTGTACAGGTTCCTCATGAGCACAATTAGGTGTTCTGGAACACCCATTCTTTGCAATGTTATCCACAGCTTCTCATGATCCAATTGAAAGCCTTTGCATAGTCAATAAAGCACAGGTAAACATCTTTCTGGTATTCTCTGCTTTCAACCAAAATCCATCTGGTGTCAGCAATAATATCCCTCATTCCATGTCCTCTTCTGATTCTGCTTGGCCTTCTGGCAGTGTCCTGTCAATGTATTGTTGCAGCCGTTTTTAAATATCTTCAGCAAAATTTTACTTACATATACATCAATGATACTGTCTAATGATTTCCACATTCTGTTGGGTCACCTCTCATTGGAATGGGCACATATATAGGTCTTAGCCAATCAGTTGGCCTAGTAGCTATCTTCCAAATTTCTTGGCATACATGAGTCTATGCCTTCAGTGCTGCTTAAGTTTGTTGAAATTTTCAGTTTGTATTCCATCAATTCTCAGAGCTTTGTGTTTTTTGTTGTTAAGTGCATTTGAACCTGCTCCAACTCAACAACCCTATGTAGAGTTTCAACCCAAGGAGCAGCTGGTGAGCTTGAACTGCAACTTTGTGGTTCAAACCGACCTGACAGTCCAGCACATTAACCCACAGCACCAAAAGGTATTTGTAATGAATAAGTCAGTGGTCTTGCAAAATTCAATCATGTGATCTCCAGCATCATTTCTGTCACCCAGGCCATATTTTCTAACTACTAAACCTTGCTCTTTGTTTCCAACCTTCAGATTCCAATTACCAATACATCTTGTTTGCATGTTTCCTTAATTTCAGATTGAAGAAGTTAGTAGAATTCTTCAATTTCATAATCAGTGAGTTTAGTGGTTGATGCACAAATTTAAAAAATAGTGGTATTAACTAGTCTTTCTTGTACTCATATGGATATTATCCTATCACAGACAGCATTATAATCCAAGATCTTGAAATGTTCTTTTTGATGATGAATCTGACACCATTCCTCTTCAATTTGTCATTCCTGGTATAGTAAGCCATATGATTGTTATATTCAAAATGGCTAATACCCCTCCATTTCAACTCATTATGCCTAGAATATCAATCTTTATACATTCCATTTCATTTTGGACAACTTCCAATTTTCCTAGATTCATACTTCATACATTCCATGTTCTGATTATTATTGACTGTTTGTAGCACGTCTCCTCTTTTTGAGTTGTGCTGTAACAGCAAATGAAGGTCCTGAAAACTTGACTTAATTCACTTCACCAAAGTCCATTTTACTTTGAGGAGATAGCACTTTCCCAGCCGTATTTTGAGTGCTTTCCTACCTTAGGGGTTCATATCTGGCACGATATCTCACAATATTCTGGTGCTACTCATAATGTTTCAATATTGAACCTGCTATTTATAAGATTTTCAGCGATTAAACATTTAGAATGATTCTGCCTCTCCTTCTGAGTCTGACTTATTCTAGAAGCTTAGTTTTAATCTGTCCACCAAGGGTGTCCCTGCTGGTTATCAAAATACCAGGGGCATAGCTCAGCATCACAGCCACACACAAGGCTCCACAGTAACATAAACTGAGAGAAAAGTGGTAGACTTTGATCTAGACATCAAATTTCACTGTATGCATTTCAAAAAGAGATATCACAAGTCAATAACTTTAACAACCAGATACTTACACTGGCAGTTTGCTGTTGCTATTACGTGACGTTGAGTCAGTTCTAACTCACAGCAACCTTGAATAGGGTTTCTAAGGAGTGGCTGGTTTGAACCACTGACCAAGAACCAAAGAACCAATAGATCTATTTTGGAAGAAGTGCAGCCAGAGTGCTCCTTGGAGGCCAGGATGGCTAAGCTTCGTCTCTCATACTTTGGATGTATTGTCAGGAGGGAACAGTCGCTGGAGAAGGATGTCATGCTGGGTAAGATGGAGGGTCAGAGAAAA
>NW_006408550.1:3084215-3115031 GCF_000296735.1 Chrysochloris asiatica
GTAAAGATTTACAGCCTCGGAAACCCTGTACAGGGTCACTATGGGTCGGAACCGACTCGACGGCACTTAACAACAACAGTGGCTAATGATTGCAAACATTTCTTTATGTTTGTTGGCTGTCTGCATGTCTTCTGTGAAGTGTCCATTTTCTCTGCCCATTCTTTGATTCGGAAACCCTGTACAGGGTCGCTATGAGTCGGAAGCGACTCCACAAAACACAACAACAAACAACAACAACAATTCTTTACTTGCATTATATGCCTTTTTCTTTCTAATATATAGACACTTTATGAAAATTTTAGAGGTTATTCCCTTGTCTAATATGTCACTACCAAAAATCTTTTCCCAGTTTGTGGGGTTTCTGTTACTCTGTTGGTGAAAACTTTTAATGAAAGTTGTTGTTGTTAAGTGCAATTGAGTCCATTCTGATTCATAGCGACCCAATATAGGGTTTCAAAGGAGCAGCTAGTGGGTTTGAACTGCCAACCTTGTGGTTCACAATCCAGTTGTGAAAGAATTTTTAGGCGGTCCAAGTCATCATAGTTTGTCTTCTGCTGTTTGCAAGTTTTCAGTTAAGCCTGATAGTGTATTTATATCATGTATTAGGGCTCCAAAGTTTGTTCCTATTTTTTCATTGGTGATCTTTCAACTTCTATGTTTCACATTTACATCTTTAATTCATCTTGAGCTCATTATTGTATATAGTGTGAGATACAGGTCCTGTTTCATTTTACTGCAAATGAATATCCAGTTCATAAAGGTTTTGAAGAAGGATATGGTAAATGAACTTAAATTATTCTTAAATTATTCCTAGGTCAAAAAGTATTCATATTCTTTTACTAAACTTCTTCCTGAACAATTTTGATACAGCACATTTTTCTGCTTGGTTTATCTCCTTGAATATACCAAATTTCAACTGAATTCATTCAAATAGTCAAATGTTAATTCTGCAAATAAATCATTTATATTTACTTATTTGTATTATCTCATTTAATATGATTAATAAGAAAGCCATATATCTTTAATAATAACTATTCTTATATCTTTCCACCACTCTTCTGTCAGTTTGTTGTACTGTGGTGCTTTGGGAGTTGAGTTGCTCTGATTCTGAAAGCTATGCCACTGGTATTTTAAATACCAGCAGGGTCACCCATGGTAGGCGGGTTTCAAATCAGCTTCCAGACAAAGACAGACTAAGAAGAAGGAGTGATGAACTACTTCTGAATATTTAGTTAATGAAAACCTTATAAATAGCAGAGAAACACTCAGATACAGTGCTGGAAAATGAGCCCCTCAGGTTGGAAGACACTCAAAATGTGACTGGGGAAGAGCTGCTTCCTCAAAATAGAGTTGACTGTGATGACACGAATGGAGTAAAGCCCGTTTGAGAAAAGTGCATGGGACCTTCATTTGCTGATGGGGCGCAACTCAAAATGAAGAGAAACAGCTGTAAACATCCATAGAAAATCGGAATTTGGAATGTATGAAGTATGAATCTAGGAAAATTGGAAGTTGTCAAAAATGAAATGAAACGCATAAACATTAGTATCTAGTACTGGCCATTTTGAATCTGACGACCACATTGTTTACTATGCTGGAAATGACAAATTGAAGAGGAATGGTGTTGCATACATTGTCAAAAAGAACATATCCAGATCAGTCATGAGGTACAATACTGTCTGTGATAGGATAATATCCATGTGCCTACAGGGAAGCCCAGTTAATACCACTATTATTCAAATTTACGCACCAACCACTAAAGCCAGTGAGGATGAAAGAGAAGAATTCTACCAACTTCTTTAATCTGAAATTGATCAAACATACAATCAAGATGTATTGATCATTACCGGTGATTGGAATGCAAAGGGTGAGAAAAAAGAGGAAGGATCAGTAGTTGGAAAAACACTGGAGAATGCATGACAGAATTCTACAAAACCAATGATTTGTTCATTTCAAATACTTTCTTTAGGGACGACTATACACATGGATCGCACCAGATGGAATACATAGAAATCAATTTGACTACAACCCTGGAAAGAGAAGATGGAAAACTCCATAACATCTGTCAAAATAAGACCTGGGGCAGAGTGTGGGACAGACCATCAATTACTCATATGCAAAGGCAAACTGAAGCTGAAGAAAATGAAAACAAGTCCACAAGAGCCAAAATATGACCCTGAATATATGTATCCCACCTGAATTTAGGGATCATCTGAAGAATAGATTTGATACATTAAACACTAAATACCTAAGACCAGAAGAATTGTGGGATGACATCAAGAACACCATACATGAAGTAAGCAAAAAATCATTAAGAAGACAAGAAAGAAGGAAAAGGTCAAAATAAATGTCTGAAGAGACACTGAAACTTGCTCTCCAGTGTAGAGATGCTAAAGCAAATAGAAGAAATGAGAAGGTCCAAGAGCTAAACAGAAAATCTCAAAGATCAGCTCGAGAAGATAAAGCCAATAATTATAACAAAATGAGCAAAGATCTGGAATCAGAAAACCAAAAAGGAAGAACACGGTCAGCATTTCTCAAGCTGGGGGAACTGAAGAAAAAAATTCAAGCCTCAATTTTCCTTATTGAAAAATTCTCTGGGCAAATCATTGCATGATGCAGAAAGCATCAAGAGAAGATGGAAGGGATACACAGAGTCACTGTACCAAATGGAAATGGTTAATGTTCAACCATTCCAATAGGTAGCATATGATCAAGAGCCAATGATACTGAAGGAGGAAGTCCAAGGTGCATTGAAGGACTTGGCAAAAAGCAAGGCACCAGGAATTGATGGAATAAAAATGGAAATCTTTCAAGAAAGTGAGGCAGCACAGAAGGCACTCACTCATCACTACCAAGAAATTTGGAAGACAACTATCTGGTTGACTGGAAGAAATCCATATTTGTGCCCATTCCAAAGAGAGGTGGCCCAATGGAATGCAGAAATCATTGGACAATCTCTTTGATATCCCATGCAAGTAAAGTTTTACTAAAGGTAATACAGAAATGGTTGCAAACATACATTGACAGAGAACTTCCAGAGGTTCAAGCTGGATTCAAAAGAGGCCGTGGAAAGAGGGATATCATTGCTGATGTCTGATGGATCTTGGCTGAAAACAGAGAATATCATAAAACTGTTTACCTGGGCTTTATTGACTATGCAAAGGCTTTTGATTTTGCGGATCATGAAAAACTATGGACAACATTGTGAAATATGAGTATTCCAGGACACTTAATTGTGCTTTTGAGGAATCTGTACCTGGACCAAGAGGCAAAAAAAAAAACAACCACAAAAAAACAGAACATAGTAACACTGAATGGTTTAAAATTAAGAAAGGTATGTGACAAGGTTGTGTTCTTTCACCATACTTATTCAACCTGTATGCTGAGCAAATAATCAGAGAAGCTGGGTTCTATGAAGAAAAACCTATGGCATCAGGATTGGAGGAAGACTCATTAACGACCTGAAATATGCAGATGATACAACCTTGCTTGCTGAAAGTGAAGAGGGCTTAAAACATTTACTGATTAAGATTGGATTACATTTTAATGTAAAGAAAACAGAAATCCTCACCACTGGAGCAATAAACAACATTTTTATCCACGGAGAAAAGACTGAAGTTGTCAAGGACTTCATTCTTCTTGGATCAACTATCAACACTCAAGGAAGCAGCAGTCAAGAAATCATACGATACATTGCATTGGGCAAATCTGGTGCACAAGACCTTTTTATAGTGTTGAAGAACAGAGATATCAGCTTGAGGAGTAAGGTGAGCCTGACCCAAGCTATGGTATTTTAAATAACTTCATATGCATGCGAAAGGTATACAGTGAATAAGGAAGACTGTAGAAGAATTGATGCTTTTGAGTTATGGTGTTGGAGGAGACTATTGAAAGTGCCATGGGCTGCCAAAAGAACCAATAATCCATTTTGGAAGAAGTGCAGCCAGAGTGCTCCTTGGAGGCCAAATGGCCAAACTTTGTCTCATACTCGGGACATATTGTCAGGAGGGACCAGTCACAGGAGAAGGATATCATGGTAAAGTGGAGTGTCAGAGAAAGAGAGGAAGACCCCCACTGAGATGGATTGGCCAAGGGGCAGCATCGATGGACTCAAGCATGGCATCAGTCGTGAGGTTGGCCAAGGATCGGGCAGTGTTTTATTCTGCTGTGCATAACGTCTCTATGAGTCGGTACTGATTCAATGGTACCTAACAACAACAACAACATTCATAGATCATTAGGATGATAGCTTCGCTTTGCAAATGTTAAGTCACTTCCAATAACACATGCACATTTATTAAGTGAGAAAATTTCAGAACAAATGTTTCAGTCTAAGATTTTTGCTCCCTTTTCAATGTGCCTTTGTCCATGACACTACATGTTAAGGATTTATCCAGTCTTTTAAATATGCATTGCAGGAGAGCAGGTGTGGAGATTAGACTGAGAGACAAAATGTAGGCCTGAAGAAGATGGGTATTATCTATGATTTAGGGAATATATGCTCACTCAGTTCCTTGTGAATCATAGATGTTAATAGTTTCCAAAAGAGGAATGTTAGGTTTTCTTTAAGAATCTCAGAATAGTCTTGATTGTTTAGACTGAAATTTAACTGAGAAAGAAACTCATCTAAATTAGAGTGCATATGTCCTCTTTTCTAATTTGACCTTCATCACAAATCTAGAGAACTCATGATGCTCCTAGGATCTGGAAACTTGCACCTATGAGGGTAGATTTCAATTTAAAAGGATTATGTTCCCAAATGCCAGAGCTGCCAACATCTATCTATGGGAAGCTGTTTTGGGACATTGTTCCTAAAATTATTGCTTCTAGCAGATGGCTTATCCACAAGTGAGGATGATTCGGTAGTTAAAATGATGAAAAAGATGAGACTTTGGGGGTGAAAGACACACAGCACCCAGCTTGTTGAAAACCTTATATTGATATAAAATTTCTGTAGTTAAGCCCTTAGTGGAAAAGTTCCCATGATTCCTCACCTCTTCTCACAAAATGTGTTTCTTCAAATGATATGCGTTAAAATCATAGAGGGTATTGTGAACCATAATTGAAATTATTTTCTAATTTTTTTGAAATGCTACTTCTTTATGGGCACTAACTTATTAATTTCAGATTGTAATATATTCTGTGACAAATGCTTTTGAGATAGCCGTTTGTTCTCTGCTGAATCCTGGCTAGCTTATTGAGACAGTATCACTCTAATTAAAATGCACCTAGGAAAGTAACACTGTGGTCAGGACTTCAAAGATGGTTAAGACAAATTAATATTGTTGAACCCAAGAGATACATTATAAATTCCTCTTTATGCTTCCTTTATTTCTTTCAAGGACAATTTACCCCCTACAGATATAACTGATCTTTTAAGTGTCTTATTATCATCTCCTGAACAGTATTTTAATGCACTACTTAGTAACTTCAGACTTTTTTTTGGCTGCACTTTCATGTTTGAACCCAAACAACATGACATAACCTCAGTTTCAAGTATTATGCTGCAAATTATAAAATTAGGAAGAATTTTAAATTAGTTAAATTGAATTTTAGAAAAATGTAGCCAACAAAACTATGACATTTGATCATTATATTGTTAAGTGAATTTGAAGCATGTTACTTACAAATGAAGCTATTTATGTTAAAAATACTCTTGAAAAATGGCAAAATATTTAGAGAAAAAATTCGAGGTTAAATGTGCTATTTGTTTTTTATTAGTATCTTTAAATACTTTTTCTCTTTTGAATATAGTTAAGCTACCAAATTTTGAATACTTTTTATTATTTAGAAAAATACAACTAATAAATTCATGTTTCTCCCTTTCATAACTTGTCAAATGGAATAGTTCATTTTCCCAAATTTGAATAGAGATTGAACAAAATATATAAATGGGAAAGAAAAGACAATGTGTTTAAATGTGTGGCAGTTCTTCAAGAAAACTAAATATAGAATTCCATATGACTCAGCAATTCTACTTGTTGACCTGAAAGTAGATTCTTAAATCGACATGCGCATACCAATGCTCACTGTAGCACTAAATAGCTTAAAGATGAAAACAACTTAAATGCCCACCAACAGATGAATGAATAAGCAAAATGTGGTGCATGCATACAATGGAATACTGCTCCCTCCTTCCTTAGGAGAAAGAAGTCTTGATATGTATTACAATATGGATAAAACTAGAAGACATTATTCCAAGTGAAAAAAGTCAATCACAAAATAGCTAATATTATAATATATGTATGTGTATAATATATACATTATATATATATATATATATATATATATATATATACACACACACACACACACATATATATATATATATATATATATATATATACACACACACACATATATATATATATATTATAGAGAGAGAGCGAGAACATATTTTATTAGTAGTTACTAGAGACAGGAGAGTTGACTAAGAATGTTCAAAGTACATGAACTGTTAGAAGAAAGCACAAATGTGTCATGGAAGAAATACAGCCAGATTGTTTCTTAGTAACTAGGATGGAGAGACTTTGCCTCTTGTTCTTTGGACACACTTTCAGGAGAGACCAATTGCTGGAGAAGGACATCCTGCCTGGTAAAGTGAAGGGTAAATGAAATGAGGTAGACCCCTATTGATATGCATTGACATAGTGACAGCAACAATGGACTCAAAGAATAGTTGTGAAGATATTGCAGGACTGGAGAGTGTTTTGTTCTGTTGCATAGAGTCACTGTGTGTCAGAACCAACCTGAAGACACTTAACAACAATAAAAACAACAAGGGCTGGAGGGAGAGGGAAAAGGGTGTCATAGTGATGGAAATATCACACTGGTTAAGAGTAGTGTTGCCAATTATTGTAATTGGTGGCAATAAGTTGTACATTTGTAAATGTCGAGTTGACAAATGCTGTGTGATAGATATTTTTACCCCAATGGCAGACACACACACACACACACTCAAAGAGAGTAGCTCCTGAGGTTGAGTATGTGCAGTGAAAAGCCTCCTAGGATTTGGTTCCTTGATTTGGTGGTTTAAGGTCACAGTTTCTTGGGATATCCCAGTTACTTGGCCTAATAGCATATAGAAACAATAGAATTACCCTGTGACTGATTACAACAGTATCCCGTAGACTATAACTGTTAATATAATGTAGTGTATCATTCTCCCCTAATAGATGATCTTTCTGTGACCTGGATATCATTGTAGAGAAACAGAACAGTGTATAATAGTGGTTGTTGCTGTTGTTAAGTGCTGTCGAATCAGTTCCAACTCATAGCGACCCTATATGCTTCAGATTATATGTCTACATGGTTCAAACCAACCTTGAAGTCCATTGCTTTATTCCACAGTGCCTCAGTAGCAACTAATAAGTGAGTTAGCCTATTTTCTCTTCTGACATCTAGATCACTTGGAGACACAGTCTACAACTCTGCTGAGAGTGCATGTGCAGCAGGTTAGTGGTTACTGACTGTGCAGTGACAGGGAAGTTAGCATGACTGATAAGGAGATAGAGGTTGGAGGCAGCAAGGACCCACTGGCAGAATGTAACTTTTTCAAACATTGTGTGCTCTCTAAGAGCTGCTTATTATGGCTCCTTCAGAACCAATCACATCATTTTTCATGGAACCCTTCACCTTCCAAATTAGTGTTGCCTTCACAAGATAGCTCTCCTCAATGGAGTTCTTTACTGTGTCACAGAGTCTTCAAATGATTTTGTTGAGTGACAGTTGCCCTCTAACTTCTTCACTTTGTTATCATCTGACACATGGAAATTCAGTTCATTTTAAACCAGTGAGAGCCCTGCTAACTGGACCAGTGCTTGTTCTAACCCAGGCTATTTCTCTTCTACTTTGACCTTTCATCATATTGTTATATTCAAATCTGTTATTCTTTTATTTTTAAACGAAAACATAACAAATAACTCTAGACTCAATGTCTCTGTAAAAAGCAGTGACATCAATGTTGCCTGGCCTCTAGATCCAGAGATATGAGGTTCCAGGAGTCTGGGTTGGGGTGGGACAAGAGAAAAAGGGAATTCCTATGGGTTCTGGTGCATAGGAGTCCTGGTATGGCTTACCTCAAGATCACTGCTCTGCTAACTTCAAGATTGTTGGCTCAAACCACCAGCCTCTCCTTGGAAACCCTACACAGAGTCTCTATAAGTCAGAATTGACTCAAGGGCACACAACAACAACAAGTTTAACAACAGCCCTGGTTGTGCTGTGGTTTAGGCATTGGACTGCTAACTACAAGATTGACTGTTCAAACCCACCAGTATTTCTGCTGGAGAAAGACTAGGCTTCCTGTTCCCATAAAAATTTAATCTTAGAAACCTTGTAGAGGGTCATTACCAGTTGCAATAGACTTGAGAGCAGTGTGTTTGGGTTTGGGTATGGTTCATATGAACAGGGAAAACATACAGGAGAAAGCAGCTTTCAAAAAAAAAATTTTTTTTTTAATGCCAAGGGGAAACAATTAACTGAGGAAAAAATCAGGATACTATTAAGGAAAGAATTATTAAGGCTAATTATGATGAGAATTGCAGTCCAAGTAAAAGGACCATTGTTTTTGTTGTTGTTGTTATGTGCCCTGAAGTCGGTTCCGACTCATAGTGACCCTGCACAGGGTTTCCGAGGCTGTAAATCTTTACGGAAGCAGACAGCCTCATCTTTCTCCCATGGAGCAGCTGATAGTTTCGAACTCCTGACCTTGCAGTTCACAGCCCGATTCGTAACCACTACGCTACCAGAGCTACTTAAGTAAAAGGGTAGTTTGCAAGAATTCTTTGTGCAAAAGAAATTTAGTGAAGGACTATCTTAACGGGTTCCTATAGATACTGCTTTAGTTATAAAACAGTGCTGTTTAGAGTTAGGAATGTATTAAAAATGCCAACCCCACTTCAGAAAAACCCAAATTCTAAGCAGAGTGGGAAGGGTTATTTCTAGTTGCCCAGTTGGTGGTTTGGATATGTCATCACAGCAGAGAGAGGAGTTCTGCACAATACTGCTCCATAGGTAGACATTCCAGTTAACTTGAAACGGAGTTTGCAAAGGCATTAATGATATTCTAATTTTTTAAATTATCTTGCAATAGCTTCATTCAAAATATAAAAATGAGTGCTTATGAAATGCCAAGGACTGTCCTACATACTGAAGACTAGTTAAAATCGATATGGTATTTGTCATCATGAAGCTCGTAGTCCAGATATCAGTTTAGAATTTGAAGTGTTAAGTGGAGGATTTGTAACCATCTGTTGGACAAGCAGAGAGTAGACTGGTTATGCCTAGGTCAGATCTTTATGAAGCCAATGTTTCCCTAGAGAGATCTTGGATCTCTAGGAACTTAAGATTGTGGTCGTCCTTGAAAGAATGAAAGAAACTTGAAAAGAGCCCTCTGTTACTATGAGAGAGGATTTTCCCTGTAAGTTGTTTTTAAGTGCTGTTGAGTCAGTTTTGACGCATAGCGACAATGTATAGGATTTCTAAGGCTGTAAAACTATGCAGGAACAGAAAGCCTCATCTTTCTCTCTTTGTCTCCTTTTCTGATCTTTTCCCATGAGGGAAAACAGCAAATCAGTATAAATGGATGTTGCTGTGGTATCTGAGGAGCAATGCAGTTGGTGGTGTCGGCCATAACAATAGTTCATTATTCCGTTGACAATACATACTGATTACCTGAGAGGTGCTGGAAATCTAGCTATCAGAAGTAAATATGATTCTTGCCCTCATGGAGTTTGTGTATTAACTGTAGAGATAAACTTTAAGAATCTAATGATACAATTGTACAATTGTCATTATTTTGCTATAGTTGTCATGATCACAATAAAGAAAATGTTTGGAATTTAATTGCATCACATAAAAGAGGGGATATAACTTAGTAAAGCATTAGGAAAGTGATCTTTGCAGAAATTGTACAAAGGTAGAAGTTTCTAGAAAATGGTTAGAAGAATGACAAATACTACAGTCAGAAGGAGCAGCAACTGTGTAAGTCGGTGGCAGGATGAAGCATGGTGAGTGTGACTAATTGCATTAAGGAATGCAAGGTCTGCATGGATGCAATACAGAGAGCTGCAGGCCGATTTCATGCCCTGATTGGCCTTGTTAGCGTTTTCATATTTTATCCTGTTAGCAGTGAGTTATCTTCAAAAACATAGTGAAGGTGTCTTGTTACATGCATATTTCTTGTTGTTGTTAGGTGCCATCAAGTCACCTACACACAACAGAATGAAACACTGCCCAGTCCAGAGCCATATTCACTTTCTTTATGCTTGAACCCATTGCTGGTGCCACTATGCCAATCCAGGCACATTCAGTAAGTGCAATCAGCACTGGAGGACAACAAAGTATATACTCCAAAACCTGAAACACAGTTTTAGAGATAAAAGTCAAACATGAGGTGTCATGGAATTTCCTGAATATGAAATAGTTTATGGACATGTTGTTATTTGTTATTATTAAGTGCCATGGAGTCAATGCTGAATCACGGGGATCTTGTACCTGGAGCAGCTTCTGGGTTTGAACCGCTAGCTTTTTGGTCTGTAGTCCACTATTTATCCTACAGCACCAAACCAGGAGTCTGAGCTTATTGACATACAGGTGGCCAATCATTTGCATGGAGAAGGTTTCTGCACAGAGGATTAAAAAAGGTATCTGTCCTTGCCTCATTTAACATATTGTTGAAATGGGCCTGATTGAAAGAAAGTCCATGGTGTAGAGTGGTCCCTGGTGAACCTACTACAGCAGAGCCTGGGAAGGAGTCACTTGATGTCAGAAGGTGTAGAGCTCAGGAGAGGGTACATTAGTACCTCAGGCTGCTTGGTGCAGGTGGAAAAGTTCTTTGAGTATCTTGGGCAGTCTTCTGAACAGAATGCATACTACTTAATGCAGGTTGTATGGTACTCACCAATTGCAGATAAACTCTTTTCGACACACAGATCTCAGCATCCTTCCTTAGCTTTCATCATCTGAGTTAGTTTTAGGGTAGGTTCATACCAAAGCAAAATAAATTAAATTCATTGCTGTTGCATCAATTCTGACTCATAACAACTCTATAGAACAGAGCTTTTGTAGCATAGTGGTTATGAATCGGGCTGCTAACTTCAAGGTCAGCAGTTCGAAACTACCAGCTGTTCCATGGGAGAAAGATGAGGCTTTCTGCTCCCATAAAAATGTACAGCCTTGGAAACCCTGTTCAGGGTCTCTGTGAGTTGGAACCGACGCCACGGTACTTAACAACAACAACAATTTTGATAGAAGAAGAGTGACATGCCTTCTCCTGCATGGCTGGTGAGCTCGAACCACTAACATTTATTTCAGTGAGCAGCTGAGTACTTAGTCACTGGGCAGCCAGGGTTCCTTTGTGTAGGTTAAATCACTGCAAATTTATGTACACAAAAATAATTTCTCAGGTTTGTGTCTTATTATAAGGATACTGGTAGTATAGTGGGTTACGTGGTGGACTGTTAACCACAAGGTCAGGAACTCTTCCTTGGAAGAAAAATGATTTACAGTCTCTAACCCTATACATGGTCGCTATGAGTCAGAACCTACTTGACATTACACAGTTGTGATAACAATACTTCAGATTCCAGATTAAAACATCTTCATAATTTTTTCTTAGTATAGATGGAACTTTAAAAGCCCTCAAAAGTGGCTACTTTGTCACCTTGGATGACATGAAATTTCATGTTTTTCTTTAGACTGCTGTCACCAATTGCCAGACATTTGACCTTTTTTTAGGTAAAGTCCCTAGGATTTGGAAGAAGATTTGTTGACTGGAAATTCCTTTTTCCAAAGAGAAAAGGTGGAAGAAGACCCTATGAAGGCATTCTTTGAAACTAAGATCATTTCAGTAAGGCACAATTAAAGAAGAGAAACTCAATGTGTATGACTAGATTCCAAGTCAAAGCAAAACTATAAGACAAAGTATCCCATAGGGTTTCCAAGTTGTTGCCTGATAAGCACTGGACTGATAACCACAAGGTTGGTGGTTTGAGGCTACCAGATAATCTGTGGTAGAAATAAGGCTTTTTCTCCCACAAAAATGTACAACCTCAGAAACCCTATGAGTCCATGATAACTGGAAGACGCTTAAAAACAACCATCTTTACAGAAGCACACCACTAAGTCTTTCTCCAAGGGAGAAGTAGCTGTTGTTAAACACCCTGAGTCAGTCGGTTCTGACCCATAGTGACCCTGTATAGAGCTTCTGAGGAGCCACTGGTGAGCTTGAACAGCCAACCTTGCAGTTCAAAGGGCTTTGCAGTCTGACCCATTAACCCACAGTGCCACACCAGGACTCCAAGGGAGTAGCTAGTGGGTTCCAACTGCCAACCATTTTGTTAGCAGCTGCGTACTTAACCACTGCACCATTAGGAGGTCCTTATTAGTAATTGATGGAGGCACTGGCTGTAATACAAATGAATGGCAACTTAAATGGAAATTTCCATCTCAATGCTAATTACTTATTGTAATTAAAATAAAGCCAAGAATCCATTTAAACTATTCTTCATTCAGTGGTATAGTCTAAAAAATATGCCTGTACTTCAAAGTAATCTCAATATCATTTAGATCTGAAATATAGTTTGTTGAGAAAAGACAGCAAGAGATTATTTTGTTAATGCAAAAAAAAAAAAAAAAAAGTGCTTAAATTCCTATTTTCTTAGTTTTCAGTGTTTTATGAAAGATTCTCTGAACTCCTTACTTTTGGAAAACTAAATGAAAATTCCTCATCTACTCTGCTGGAGTCAAATTTTCTCTTCTTTTTCTGAGTTTTCTCTTGACCACAAGCTCTATCAGTTACTTTCCATCCTTTCCAATATAAACAAAATAAACCCTACTTTTTACCACTCAGTTTTCTCAGCTAATCGTCACCCAAATTCTAAACAGAAAGAAACTGAGCATTAGTGAGAAAGAAAGTGTGAATTCTTAATTTTCTGGTCACACAAGCTATTCTCCAGATTTCTCATTTCCAAAGCAAATGAATATATTGTATACCTATTGATTATAAAGTTACATCAGCCTCATTTGAATTCAAGGTTGAAGATGCTAGATGTTTGACTTTGGGCAAGTCAAGATATATTCTTCTCTCTCAGTGGAGTTATTAAAAGTGAACACACAGGAATACTAAGAGGATTTCATGGATAATAATAGAAAAAAAAATTCTGCTCTGAATGGCACATAGTAAACTTGAAATAAGAGTTAGTTACCTTTGAAGAAGGCTATTGTTGTTGGGTAAGGCACTTTGGTAGTGTAGTGATTATGAGTTGGGCTGCTAACCTCATGGTCAGCAGTTAGAAACTACCAGTGGTTCAGCAGGAGAAAGATAAGGTTTTCTGCTCCCATAAAGATTACAGCCTCTGAAACTCCATGCAGGGTTGTTATGAGTCAGAATCCACTCCACAGCACACCACCACCACCACCACCACCACCACCACTGTTGTTGGGTGTTGTGGAGTTGATTCAGACTCCTGGCAACTTCATGTGACAAGGTAGGGTTTTCTTAGATACATTTTTTACAGCAGCATATCAATAGATCTTTCTCCCTCAGAGACGCTGGTTGGGTTTGAACCACTGAACATTCGGTTAACAGTGGAGTGTTTAATTGTTTGTTGCATTACCTGAACTCCTTGAAACGTACTATACTTGCACCAGTAATAAAAACAATAACACCCACCTACTATTAATTTCAGTATTTGTTTGAACTTACTATATGAATAGAACTTTGCTCATAGAAATTGATTACTTTTATATTTAGTAACCTTGATTTTCCTAGTACTTGTGCTACAAATAATTTAAAGATATTTAATATCCAAATAACAGGGAAAAGTAAAGAGACTAGATGTTAACAAGGTTGTTGGCAAGTTGCTCTTTCCATTTGCCAACAACCATATGAGAAGTTGAATATTTTAGAGGCGCTTTCTCTTGTTTCATTTTAGTTACTTAGATTGACAAAAAGCCAGTAAACATGTTGTTGTTAAGTGCTGATGAGTGAGTTCCAACCCATAGCAATGCTGTATAGGGTTTCTGAGGAGCAGCTGGTGAGCTTGAACTGCTGATTTTGCAGTTCAAACGGCTTTGCAGTCTGGCACATTAACCCATAGCTTCACACCAGGATCCATGCTAAAATCTTGCTTTAGACACTATTTAATATTCTAACCTTTTATTATGAAAAATGACCTTTCTTCCTAATGATTTTCACTTGTGTTTTCCTTTTTATTTGGTAGTTAATCTGTCAAAGAGTGATTTTCATACATACTATTATGAGACATACTATTAAGATTATTTCAAAACATTTTTGATTGGTGTTTACCTTTGCTTCAAAGGAGACAGCCAACTAATTTTAGTATTAGCCTAATCCTCAAATAGAGCACTCCCAGTGTACTTTGAATTAATTTGTTTATATTTAAAGATGAAACAATAATGACATGCTGAGTCAGTAAAAATATTTTAAGCCTTTTGAAGCCTTTTTGCAGAGCTAGACGCTGCTTTCATTGAATCAGTGTATTACTAGAATAATTAATTGATTATGTGTTATAGTTATGTGCCAAAGAGTCAGTTCTGACTCATAGCATCCCTATATAGGGTTTCTGAGGAGCAGCTGTTGAGCTTGAGCCACGACATTGCAATTCAAACTGACTTTGTAGTCCAGCACATTAGCCCACAGTGTCACATCAGGACTCCAAATATAGAACCTAGAAATTAAATTATTTTTAGACACAATGCTTTGTTGTTGTTGTTGTTTTAGAGACTTATAGTTTGTGTCTGGCTAACTCTAAATTATCTTGGATAATCAATTAAGGTCAGAAGAATTCACTGAACCTATTTTAAAATATGTTTTATTCAAGGAGAATTGATGGCATTGTTTCACTAAGGGATTTAGGAAATAAAGTTATTTGTTTATTAAAACTAATCCAGATCAAAATAGCAAAACATTTTTTAAGTCTCAGAAGAGATACAGTCCAAACTGAACAATGACTTTTGTATTTGAAAAGGAAAACCATCACTTTTTTGGAATAATATAAGGGATCAGCAAGTATGAATGTCACCCACAGGGAGTTGAGGATGAACGTGTACAGAGGAACTTCGTGCAGGCAGCTATCTTCGCTTTGACAATTCTTCTCAGTGATAGTCTCAGGAGAGACAGACAGAAACAATGAAGGTCATACTAGGATGGATTTAAGTATGTGTGTAAGCTAAAGAGAAAGGAAAGAAAAATGAACACTGATTGATCTATATACATTCTCAACATTTTTTTGTTTGTTTGTTTAGTTGGAGGTATAACAAGGTTTTTAAACATATTTCTCTAACTTCAAAGTTAGGAAAAATTTAAGCCAAACTTCTTCTCATAACCTTCACTGCTTCACTGGGTTCAGTAATCCATTGCAATGACAACACAGGACTTAAAGGCAATACTCACACTTATGGGGTTTATTATGGAAATTAAAAGGTTACACTTTGGGGGTCAGAAATGCTCAGGGCACAGATGTTCCAGTCAGCTGCTGATAAATGCACATAGGACACACCACTCCGCCATAAGCCTCAGCCTGAAGGCACTTGGCTCTCTATGGGTCAGCAAACTTAAGTGCCTAGAGGCACCCCACTCTATAAGAAGTTCGCTGCCCAAAGTCACATCGTTTTATTTGCTTGGTGGGCTGGGAGATCCACTGCTTTGTTGCTTGCTCTGGTTCTTGGTTTTGTTGCTGCTGCTTTCCAACCCTGGGTCAAGAAGGGATTTTAGAGTTCAAAGGACATATTCCATCACTCCATTCCTGGCTCTTTTTTGATAGTAGTGAGATCCCTCCACCTTCAACCCCCACTGCTCTTGAGAATGCTCATTGTAAATCCATACTAGACTTTCAAGTCTTCACAATGACAATGAAATCTGTCAACATCCACTCACAAACAACCATAGTATGACAAACTGACAGATGAGTAGTGACCAGCAGGATTGTCACACACATAACAACAAATGGACAGACTAATGGGTGACCAGTAGGGTAACCCACTGTGGACAGATTTGCAATGAGCTTCAAGATGAAGACAGACTAGGAAGAAGGAGAGACAAACTATTTCCAAATACTTAGTCCCTGAAAACCTTATGAATATCAGAGAAACACTGTCAGATGTAGTGCTGAAAAATGAGCCACTCAGGTTGGAAGGCACTCAAAATTAAACTGGGGACAAGCTTCCTTCTCAAAGTAGAGTTGACCATGATAACGCAAATGAAGTAAAGCCATCAGGACTTTCATTTGATAATGGGGCACAAAAAATGAAGAGAAACAGCTGTAAACATCCATTAATAATTGGAATATGGAATGTATGAAGTCTGAATCTAGGTAAACTGGAGATTGTCAAAAATGAAATGAAACACAAAAACATTAGTGAGCTGAAATGGACTGGTATTGGCCATTTTTAATCTGACAATCACATGGTTTACTATGCCAGGAATGACAAATTCAAGAGAAAGGAATCGCATTCATTGTCAAAAAGAACATATCAAAATCTGTCATGAGGTCCAACGCTGTCTGAGATAGGATAATATCCATGCACCTACAGGGAAGACCAGTTAATACCACTATTATTCAAATTTACATACAAACCACTAAAGCCAGTTAGGATGAAATAGACGATTTCTACCAACTTCGTCAATCTGATATTGATCAAACATGCAATCAAGATATATTGATAATCACTGGTGATTGGAATGCAAAGGTTGGAAACAAAGAGGAAGGATCAGTAGTTGGAAAATATGGCCATGGTGATAGAAATTATACTGGAGAAAGCATGATGTTGTTGCTGTTGTTAAAGAGAAAGAATGATAGAATTATGTAAAACCAATGATTTGTCCGTTACAAATACCTTTTTTGAAATAGCATAAGAGACGACTATACACATAGATTTCACCAGATGGAATACACAGAAATTAAATTAATTACATCTGTGGAAAGAGACAGTGGAAAAGCTCCATATCATCAGCCAAAACAAGGACACGGAGAGATTGTAGAACAGACAATCAATTGTTCATACGCAAATTCAGACTGAAGCTGAAGAAAATGAAAACAAGTCCACGAGAGCCAAAATATGAGTTATGGTGTTGGAGGAGAATATTGAAGTGCCATGGGCTTCCAAAAGAACCAACAGATCTGTGTTGGAAGTGCAAGCAGAGTGCTCCTTGGAGGCCAGTATTGCCAGACTTTGTCTTTTGTACTTCTGACATATTGTCAAGAGGAACCAGTTGCCGGAGAAGGGTATCATGTTTGGTAAGGTGGAGGGTAAGAGAAAAAGAAGAAGCCCCCATGGGATGCACTGGCAAAGTGGCAGCATTAATGGGCACAAGCATGGCAACAATTGTGAGGTTGGCCTAGGACCAGGCAATGTTTTGTTCTGTTGTGCATAGGATCGCTATGAGTTGGACTGACTTGATGGCACTTAACAACTGCCAACATCCACAGTTGAATTACATCATTCTATCAGTATCTTCTATTGCAGTCTCTTATGCAGACACAGAGGGGTAGAAGCAAAGTTTGGTGGGAGTTATAGGCTATGGCTAGCAGAGATTTTAGAAAATTTACTATACCACAAAAATCTATGTGTATCCACCATTACACTTGCCCTTGTCTTGCTCCTAGCGAAGGAATTAGTTGTGTGAAAAGTGAAAAACTGGAGAGAAGCCTGGAGGGTGGATTATAGTGAACTGTTCATTCTAAAATGATACACATAATTTTTCCACAGTAGAAAGAAGAAAGACAGAAGCAGTGACAAGTCGTAGACTTCAGTTTCCTTCACTATTATCATCTGGTATTATTGTAGAATTTTCAAAACTCGGAAGCAAAAGTGGTATATTATAATTAACCAAATAACCATCATACTGTACTCAGTTTTGACTAACTTTTCCTTTAATGACACCTGTTTTGTGTTCTGGGACTCAGTCCTGAATATCACAATGTATTTACTTGTAATATCTCTTTAGACTCTTCTCATCGTTTACAGTTTCTTATTCTTTTCTTTCTTTCTTTTTTCTTTTCTTTTTAGTGGTCTTAAAAGTTTTGAGTTGGGCTGATCAAGAATTTTATAGAATGTTTGGGTTTCTCTGATGGTTTTCTTATGATTTGAATGGAGTTACACGTTTGGGAAAGGTACCACGAAAGTGAAATATCCTTGTCATCTCTTAATATCAAGGTACACATGACATTGACATGATATTATGTTGATGTTAAGCTTCATCACTTGGTAATGTACACTTAAAAATAAAACAAGCCTATTGCCATAGAGTGGATTCTGACACGTAACAACCGTGTATGAGATCAATGTATATGTACCCACTGTAGTTACTACTCTTCCCTTCCTGTACTCTATTATTGGTAAAAACTCAACCAAGTATAAACTACACTCAAGGTTAGTGTTGTTAAGTGCCATCGAGTCAGTTCCAACTCATAGTGACTCTGTACAGTGTTTCCAAGGAGCAGCTAGTGGTTTTGAGCCACCAACCTTGTGGTTACCAGTCCATTACTGATCCTACAGTGCCACACCAGGAGTCCACACTCAAGGTAGAGTGAGAATTTCATTCTAAGTGTAGAAGAAGCTAGTATCTACATACCTGTACAGTGTTTGTAATCCTTTAAGGGAGATCGGTCCTTTCCTTTTTATTAAGTTACAGCAGAATCTGCAAATGCTGGTACCTGTGTAAGGCAGAAATTAATCTGAGAAAGAAAACTATTTTCCACTAACAGAGAATGATATAAAAGTAGTAACAGTTAAAGGTGAAAAACTTGTGAGACCCATAAAATTAAGGCAGGCCTGTTGTGCTCCTGCTGTCATAGGTTTTACTGCATTCAATCATTTATTTATGTCAATAAGAACATAAATACATAATTTTAAAATCCCTCCCTATGATAAGAATTGCAAAACTATTTTTACTTACATCATTTTACTTAATCTTTGCAATCACCTAAAAAAAGAAACCTGTAATATCGAGCATTTAACAAAAGATTCATATGAAAACTTGGATAGGAAGGACTTCAAAAATTATATTTTAAGTACAAACACAGTTACATGAAAGATGGTCATTCTCAGTAATGATATCGGGCTTGAGCAGCTCTCCATCAATTTACAAATATAATACAAGTCATTATACTGTCCATCAAAATGCAGTCCCTACAACATAAAGTTCTGTGAGGGAATAAACAGTAGACAGCATTTATAGACCTCTTACAATATGTTAGGTTCTGCTCCTGCATTTATTTATTTAATTATATGGTATTATTCCACATTTGGAGTCCTGCTGGGGATTGTGGGTTAATGTGCTGTTCTGCAAAATTGGCTTAAACTGCAAGATTGGCAGTTTAAGTTCACCAGTTACTCCTTGGAAACCCTATATAAGGTTGCTATGGGTTGGAACTGACTCAATCTCACTTAACAACAACAATTCCTCATTTAAAAGTATTTATTTGTTCTGCACTTTAAAAAACAAAATGAAAAAAAAAACTATGAAAAGATCCTATTATTATCTGCATTAAAGTTGCGAAAACTAAGATGCAGTTTAAATCATTTGCCCAGGATCTGAAGCTAATAAGTGGCAGGGTTGGGATTATGTGATTTAGAAGATGAAATTTTGAACAATTAGAAATTTGAACAGATTGGTGTCGGGTAAATGAGACAATGCTGTGCCCGTTTAAAGTATCATTTTGGCTTGTCATCAGTTTCTCATGGCACCATGAAATTGTAACAGCTCAGTGCTCCTACAACCACTTAGTATATTGTTTACCAGCCATTTCTATGATTGTTACCTGACAGCAAGTCAATACTTGTTACTTGTAAATGTTTTAATTTGTTTAGTGATCCTAAAATTTACATTCCTCCAGCCCCAATTGTCAAGTTATAATCCAGTCTTCATTACTAAGTGAATTAACTAGATAGATCTGTAAATGTTTCTGATGAAATTACATTCCATTTTATGTGGAGTCTGCTACAGAAAATTATGGCATTTAATTCAATAAATTTTGAGGACACAGGCTGTTTCATTGATTTATTCACCACTTTTTCCTTGAGTGTGGACTATAGAAACATAGCTAGAATGATTATTTTTCCAATAAAACAGAAAACATTGGATTTTCACTGTTGGAGTGGTGGCATGCATTTGTGTGAGTTTGCTTTGTAAATATTTCAAAAATAATATTTCATATTTGAAATTACTTATATATTAATAGTTTACAATATTTTACTTGGTCAAACAGATCTTAGATTGCAGACTAAATCATAGGAATCCAGGTTGATAAATATTTTTTCCGTTCAATATACCCTCTATACTCACACTTACTTTATAAATTTTAACATTTCATGGAATTGGTGGAAAAACAAAACAAAACAATACTCAAGAACATCTTCCTAAAGTTTGAAATATGAATTGACCATATGTCTTAATTATCTGTAAACTCTTAGGTGAATATGGTAAAGAATATTATATGACAGGGAACTCAACTTTATGCCTCAAATATTTAGGATATGTTATTGTTGTTAGGTGCCATCGAGTTGGTACCGATCCATAGCGACCTTATGCACAGAAGAATGAAACACTGCCTGATCCTGGGCCAACCTCACTACTGTTGCCATGCTTGAGTCCATCGATGCTGCCACTTGGCCAATCTATCTCATTGGGGGTGTTCCTCTTTTTCTCTGACGCTCCACCTTACCAAACATGGTAGCCTTCTCCAGTGACTGGTCCCTCCTTACAATATGTCCGAAGTATGAGAGATGAAGTTTGGCCGTCTTGGCTTCCAAGGAGCACTCTGGCTGCAATTCTTCCAAAACGGATCTATTGGTTCTTTTGGCAGCCCATGGAACTTTCAATATTCTCCTCCAACACCATAACTCAAAAGCATCAATACTTCCACTATCTTCCTTATTCACTGTCCAGCTTTCACATGCATAAGAGGTTATTGAAAATACCATGGCTTGGGTCAGGTGCACCTTAGTCCTCAAGCTGACATCTTTGCTCTTCAACACTTGAAAAAGGTCTTGTGCAGCACATTTGCCTAATGCAATACGTAGTTTGATTTCTTGACTGCTACTTCCATGAGTGTTGATAGTTGATTCAAGAAGAATGAAGTCCTTGACAACTTCAATCTTTTCTCCATTGATAAGAATGTTATTAATTGGTCCTGTGGTGAGGATTTTTTTTTCCTTTACATTGAGATGTAATACATATTGAGGGCTGTGCTCTTTGATCTTCATCAGTAAGTATTTTAAGTCCTCTTCACTGTCAGCAACCAAGGTTGTACCATCTGCATATCGCAGGTTGTTAGTGAGTCTTCCTCCAATTCTGATGACATGTTTTTCTTCATACAACCCAACTTCTCGGATTATTTGCTTAGCATACAGGTTGAATAATTATGATGAAAGAATACAACCCTGTCTCACACTTTTCCTAATTTTAAACCAGTCAGTGCTCTAGTGTTCTATTCAAACAACTGCCTCTTGGTCCATATACAGGTTTCTCATGACCACAATTAAGTGTTCTGGAATACTCATACTTTGCAATGTTGTCCATAGCTTGTCAAAAGCCTTTGCATCGCCAATAAAGCACAGGTAAACATCTTTCTGATATTCTCTGCATTCAGCCAAGATCCATCAGACATCAGCAATGATATTCCTCTTTCCATGGCCACTTCTGAATCCGGCTTGAACCTCTGGAAGTGCTCGGTCAATGTATTATTGTAGCCGGTTCTGTATTACCTTTAGCAAAATTTTACTCGCATGGGATATGAAAGAGATTGTCCAATGATTTCTGCATTCCGGTGGGTCACCTCTCTTTGGAATGGGCACAAATATGGATTTCTTCCAATCAGTCAGCCAGATAGTTGTTTTCCAAATTTCATGGCAGAGATGAGTGAGTGCCTCCTGTGCTGCCTCACTTTCTTGAAATATTTCAATTTTTATTCCATCAATTCCTGGTGCCTTGTTCTTTGCCAATTCCTGCAATGCACCTTGGGCTTCTTCCTTCAGTATCATTGGCTCTTGATCATATGCTACCTCTTGAAATGGTTGAACATGAACCATTTCCTTTTGGTACAGTGACTCTGTGTATTTCTTCCATCTTCTCTTGATGCTTTCTGCATCATTCAATAATTTTCCCAGAGAATCTTTCAATAACAAAAGTTGAGGCTTGAATTTTTACTTCATTTACTTCAGCTTAGAAATGCTGAGCGTGTTCTTCCTTTTTGGTTTTTCTGATTCCAGATATTTGCACATTTTGTTGTAGTATTTGGCTTTATCTTCTCGAGCTGATCTTTGAAATTTTCTATTCAGCTCTTGGACCTCCTCATTTCTTCCATTTGCTCTAGCATCGCTACACTGGAAAGCAAGTTTCAGTGTCTCTTCTGACATCCATTTTGACCTTTTCCTTCTTTCTTGTCTACTCAATGACTTTTTGCTTTCTTCATGTATGACGTTCTTGATGTCATCCCACAACTCTTCTGGTCTCTGTCTTTAATGTTTAATGTATCAGATCTGTTCTTCAGATGATCTATAAATTCAGGTGGGATATATTCAAGGTCGTATTTTGGCTCTTGTAGATTTGTTTTCATTTTCTTCAGCTTCAGTTTGAATTTGCATATGGGTAATTGATGGTCTGTTCCACAATCTGCCCCTGGCCTTGTTTTCACTGATGATATGGAGTTTCCCATCTTCTCTTTACACAGAAGTAGTTAATTTGATTTCTATGTATTCACTCTGGTGAGATCCATGTGTATAATCGTCTCTTACGCTGTCTAAAGAAGGTATTTGAAATGAACAAATCTTTGGTTTTGTAGAATTCTATCATGTGTTCTCCAGCATCATTTCTATCACCAAAGTCATATTTTCCAACTACTCATCCTTCTTCTTTGCTCCCAACCTTTGCATTCCAATCAGCAGCAATGATCAATATATCTTGATTGCATGTTTGATCAATTTCAGATGGAAGAAGTTGGTAGAATTCTTCTATTTCATCCTCACTAGCTTTAGTGGTTGGTGCATAAATTTGAATAATAGTGGTATTAACTGGGCTTCCCTGTAGGTGCATGGATATTATTCTATCATAGACAGCATTGTACCTTATGACTGATCTGGATATGTTCTTTTTGACCATGAATGCAACAGCATTCCTCTTCAATTTGTCTTTTCTGGCATAGTAAACCATAGTAAATTTAGGATCTAGTTTATTAAATTTAAGTGTATAGATAAACTTAAAATGAAGATTGATACTTAGTAGTGAAAAAAGTTAATATTGAAAGAGAATGAGGAGAGCTTAAAATCAAACAGAAAACACAAATGAGTGGAGTTTGATAAATAGAACTTTTTATAGTCCTTTATTTAGGAACTGAAGGAGCTCTGACAGCATGTTGGCTACATGTCATGCTACTAACTGCAAGGTCAGAAGTTCAAAACCACCAGCTGTTCTGTGGGAGACAGATGAGGCTTTCTGCTTCAGTAAAGATTTACAACCTTGGAAACCCTAATACAGGGTGGCTATGTGTCAGAACCGGTTCCACAGCACATCACCACCACCACCATTTAGTTACTGAGCACATTGAGTATTATAGCAAATGAACTGGAATATTGAAAATCAAATGGTTTATCACTGTTAAGCCTTGCTAGAAGTACCTACTTTAAAGTTAAAATTAAAGTAGAAGTACCTAATTTAGGGTAAGAGTCCAATACACCCCTTAGATTCTAAATTCAGTGCATACCAGTGTCTTCAAGGATTACACCAAGGCAGCCCATCGTATACAGGAGACGGCAGTTTCTTAAAGGAAAAAAAAAAACAAAAAACAGCTACTTACCATTTTTACATATACTGAATGTAAATCCTTTGCCATATTTACAGGAGAGGTTCAGTAACTTAATGAAAAATGTTCCATTATTTTTATGTCGAAGCACCTTTGTATTTGGCAAACATTTTTTTCCAGATCTGTGACTTGTGCTTTCATTTCCTTATTTTGAATGAGAGGATGATAGAATTTGTGAAAAGCTTTAGGTTTTGTGAAAAATCATTGCTATTATTGGTAGGTGTCATCGAGTCAGTACCGACTCATAACAACTCTATGCACAATAGAATGAAACACTGCCTGGTCAACCTCACAATCCTTGCTATGTCTGAGCCCGTCGCTGTTGTCACTTGGCCAATCCATCTTGCTGGGGGTCTTCCTCTTTTTCTATGACCCTCCACTTTACAAACATGATATCCTTCTCCAGGGACTGGCCCCTCCTGACAATATGTGCAAAGTATGAGAGTCAAAAAGTGTGCCCATCCTGGCTTCCAAGGAACAATCTGGCTGTACTTTTTCCAACACAGATCTGTTTATTCTTTTGGCAGTCTGTGGTACTTTCAATATTCCCCTCTAACACCGTAACTCAAACGCATCAATCCTTCTACAGTCTTCCTTATTTTGTTGTTAAGTGCCTTTGAATGTCATCAAGTTGGGTCCAAATCATATCAACCCTGTATAGGGTTTCTGAGGAGTCGCTGGTGAATTTGAACTGCTGACCTTGCAGTCCAGTGCTTATCCTACAGATGGGCTTTTCTAATGGCTGCTCTTGAACTTTTCTTATGGCTGCTGTTCCTCTGGTACCCTATGTGCATTCCAGTAGCACAAGTGATAAGGAGTACAAGAGAGGGCTTATACTCCAGGAATCCCACCAATATCTTCTCAGGTATCATTGACTAGACAGTGTCAGATGAGGCCCCTAGTGGAGCAGAAAAGAAGAGGTTTGACACCAATAGTATCTTCTGCTGTGAGGGTGTTACCTATCTGCTATTTTACAACATCAGTCTGGATTTTCTCAGCTACCACAATCCTCTGCTACAAATACCTTAAAACATAACATTTATAGAAAATAATACATTATTGAAAATTATTTATGTTGTTGTTAGGTGACATCGAGTCAACTCCAATTCATATCAGCTGTGTGCACAACAGAACAAAGCACTGCCTGGTCCTGCACCATCTTCAAAATTGTTGTTATATTTGAGCCCATTGTTGTATTCTCTGTATCAGTCTTCCTCATTGATGGTCTTCCTGTTTTTCTGCTGACCTCTACTTTACCAAGAATAATGTTGTTTTCCAGGAACTGGTCACTCCTGATTATATGTGAGATGAAATCTCACCAACTGCCTTAATTATCTAGTGCTACAATGATAGAAGTATCAGAAATGGATGACCTTAACAAACAGACATTTATCCTTTCACAATATAGAAGGTTTGAAGACCGAATTCAGAGTATCAGATCTGGAGGAAGGTCTTGTCTCATTTTAGCATCTGTAGGCCCAACATTCCTTGGAGATCTCCATGGTCTTAAGCATCAATCTTTCCCTGGATCTAGGAACTTCACATTGCAGGGATACCTGGTCCAAAGCACGTACTCCACACTCCATGTGTCTTAGCATCAATCTTTCCCTGGATCTAGGAACTCCACAGTGCAGGGACACCAGCTCCAAAGGACACACTCCACTCTCAGCACATCTTTCTTAGTGGGAATAGTTCCATTTTCTCTGCTTATTCTCCCTTCTTTTAGATCTCAAAAGAGATTTGTTCTAGATACAGCCTAATCCTACCAATTGGATCCAACCTCATTAACATCATAGAAGTGAGCACTGGAAAATTAATTCAGATCAGTTCTGATCACATCAGATGATGTCATGGGATCTCATCATGGGAGATGATAATTACATCTTAATTTTTAAACCACTGGGAATCCTGGCTCAGCCAACTTGATACAAGACCTTAACTATCACTGTCCATCCCTTGTCCACTTGATATGTGCACATATCTCTCTAAACCATACATAATCTCTAACTTAAGACAATTACAAAGTCAAACTTGCACTTAACATGATGCACCTAACATGCACACAACTGAAAACACACTAGCCCTTTATATTATCCTCAAATTCTTCCAAGTCCAAATTCCAACCTGGAACAAAATGTCTTTCCATCTGTGAATTTGTAATATAATGATCTGCTTCTAGACATAATGGTGGAATGGGTAAAAGGTAGACATTTCCACAACAAATTGGAGCAATTGGAGGGAAAGAAGGGGTAACAGGCATCAAACAAGTTAAAAATCCAGCAGAACAATTTATATTGTCTCTCAAGTTATGAAAATAATTCTCTGTTCTCTGAGACCATGTAGGAAATGACCCTTCTCTCCAAATGTTTGGTGTCATGCACTCTGGATTTGGATAGAGGTCCCTCAATCCTCTACCTGATAGACCACTAGAATCATAACTCTGTTCCCTTGGCTTTGGGCAGCTCCATTCTCCTAGTCCATTTGAGTGGTGACCCCACCCACTTGCCTCTGGCAGGACCCCTTCTGCCCCTTCTGGCATGGCATCCCTACCCTGTTCAACTTTGGGCAAAAAGCCCACTTTAACCACAGCCCCACACTTCAGAACAAAGACGGTAAAGAAGATTCAACTCTTTAAAACATAGGAAACTATGGCCCTGTGCTTAGAAAGTCCAGATGCCATGATTCCACACTTTGAGAGTCAGAGTCCATGGCCCGTCTTTTAAGACTGAGTTAGTTTTGGTAGTTTTGCTTTCCATGTTTCTTGATCTCTAGAACAGACCAGCCTGGCCTCTGCTTTGATCAAGCAAGTATCACAAAACTCTTCAGCTCTACTGATAAGTACTCATAGGCACACATTCCACCAGTAAGCCTTGGTTGGAAGACATTCAACTTTCTCATTCCATAGGTCAGAGAGACTATCTTTCCCAAAAAGTACTCAAAGACACCCCACTCTGCCAGTAAGCCTCTTGCATGAATATGCTCAGCTCTCCTTGCTCCATGGGTCAGCTCCCATACCATCTTGTGTGAATCTCCTAGTTTTGTTGCTGCAGTTTTGGTGCCATCTCTGGTGTTACCACTTTGGTGCTATCTCAGCTCTCATCACTTTCTTCTGAGTCTTCTTCAGAATTGCTTTTGTCATCCATAATTTCACCAACAGTCTCTTCAAGGCAATCTAGGCTTTTACTACTAAGAAGCTTAGTACTATTTTACAGTCTTTGCTCATTATTGAATTCTAGAACCACTTTCACATTTTAGGTATGTTAGAGTAGCACCGCACTCACTCCTGATAGCATATTCTTTCTTGGTTCTCTAGTACTGCTACAACAGAAATACCATACATGGGTGACATTAAGAAACAGAAATGTATTATTTTGCTCCAGACTACTGACTCTAGAGAAAGGTCCTTTTTTACTTTCAACATCTGTAGGCCAAGCATTCCATGAGTCCTAGCATCAGTCTTTCCCTGGCTCTAGGAGCTTCACAGTCCAGGGACACCTGCCAAAGAATGCACTTTGCTCTTCTTTTTTGGTGGTAGTAGGACTATCTTTCTCTGCTCACTTCTCTCTTCTTTTATATCTCAGAAGGGATTGGCTCAAGATACAAATCAACCCTGTAGATTGCATCTATTCTCATTAATATCATTTGTTGTTGTTACGTGCTGTCAAGTTGGTTCCAATCCATAGTAGCTGGTAAGCTTGAACCACTGACCTTGTGGTTCACAGTGACTGACTTCGCAGTTCAGCAAAGTCCATGGTGCCACACCATTAACATCATAGAAGAGAGTATTTGTAACACATTGGATAAATTACATCAGATCATATCTTGGGATTGATTTATTAGATTAGAACTCATTATGACAGTGTGGCAACTAACAATAACAATTACATGTTAACTGCCAAGCCACTGAGAATTCTTGTCTAGTCAAGTTGACACAAAACCTTAACTATTACACCATCCTTGCTTCTAAGTAGCATTCTGGCTGTACTCCTTCCAAGACAGATTTAGTTGTTCTTCTAGCAATCCATGATATTCTCAATATTCTTCACCAACACCATAATTCAAATGAAAAAATTCTTCTCTGTTCTTCCTTATCTATGGTTCAACTGTCACAAGCATATGAAGTGATTGATCATATCATGGTTAGGTATAAATAAATTATGTATAAATGTCTACACTGAAATTCTAAAAGAACTATTCGAGCTAATAAGAATTCAGAAGGTTGCTCTAGTGCAAGGTTTCTCACTATTAACAATTAAATTCAAAATTATATGTCCCAGGGGATTTTCAAGTGAAATACAAGATGTTTAACAGCATACCTCGTCTCTAGGTATAGTTGTTGCTGTTAAGTGACATTGAGTTGGTTCCAACTCATAGGGACCCTGTACAGGGTTTCCAATGAGTGAATGGTATATTTGAACCACTGACCTTGTGGTTAGTAGTCATATGCTTATCCTACAGTGCCTTGACCAGACCCCAGCCTCTACTCACTGTCAATGGAAACCTCCATTGTAACAATTAAATGTTCCAGGCATTGTTAAATATCCCCTGGTGGACAAATCACACCCATTTGGGAACTTCCTAGATCATTGAGATATCAAAAGGTATATAATCTCTGACAACTACTTGCAAGCAACTCCCAGGTTTGTAAGAGATAATCAACTGAGAAATGGACAAATATCAATAAAAAGTGTCTCATCTAGGCCAAATAAATGAAAGAGTTCAGTTGAGGGAGAAGTTACCCATTAAAAATTCTCTAAAGTTATTTCAGTTACCTTCAGATAAGGAATACACCTGTCTCTTCAATTAGAAAGAAGGTAAACTCTCTCAGATATTTTGTTTAGTTGATATCATTGCCTAGAAAAATCTCTATATGAAAATATATCTATCTTAAGTAATGTACAAAATTTGGGCACTTGATCCCAGAAAAAGCTACAGCTTTGTAAAAACTTATAGCTTTGGATCAATCAATAATGTGTTCAGTGTACATTTATTGAGTAAAATCTAACAGCAAAATACCAGAATATTATCTATACTCTTGATCATAAAGAAAACTTAGTTTTTTAGAATCAGTCCTATTTAACAACTGCAAAAACAATACTGTTAATTGCAGATAATGCAGTAGTGCTGGATTTCAAATGCCAAGATCTAAAGAAAACGAATGACACACTCATGTGGGAATCTGTTCCAATCTAGTGCTTGCTTGTTTCTGATGGCATCCACCATCATGTACACACACCCGTTTTCCAAATTCCCAAGGTATGGTATAAATTTTAAATCCCTTACAGGAAAACATGGTAGCTTCTTAAATGAGTGGTAGATTATAGGCTATGTGGGTCTTAAGTAAGATAAAATGCAGATATTTCCATTCATGGCCTATTGAAGTTTTTTACTGTTATGTATCCAAGAAGCTGGGTTCTATGAAGGAAAACATGGCATCAGGATTGGAGGAAAACTCATTAACAATCTGCAATATACAAATGATACAACCTTGCTTGCTGAAAGTGAAGAAGACTTAAAATATTAATTGTTGAAGATCAAACACCACACCCTTCAGTATGGCTTGCATCTCAATGTCAAGAAAACAAAAATCCTCACCACTGGACCAAGAAATAACATTCTTTTCAATGGAGAAGATTGAAGTTGTCAAGGACTTCATTCTTCTTAGATCAGCTATCAAAACTCATGGAAGCAGTCAAGAAATCAAACGATGTATTGCATTAGGTAAATCTGTGGCACAAGACCTTTTTTTAGTGTTGAAGAGCAAAGATGTCACCTTGAGGACTAAGGTGCGCCTGACCCAAGCCATAGTATTTTCAATCACCTCATATGCATGTGAAAACTGGACAGTGAATAAGGAAGACCGTAGAAGAATTGATGCATTTGAGTGGTGTTGGAGGAGAATATTGAAAGTACCATGGGCTGATAAAAGAACCAACAGATGTGTGTTGAAAGAAGTGCATCCAGAGTGCTCCTTCGAGGCCAGGATGGCCTAATTTCGTGTCTCATACTTTGACCATATTGTCAGAAGGGACCAGTCTCTGAAGAAGGAATTCATGTTTGGTAAGGTGGAAGGTCAGAGAAAATGAGGAAGACTCCCAGCAAGACGGATTGGCAAAGTGGCAGCATCAATGGGATCAAGCATGGCAACAATTGTGAGGTTGGCCCAGGACCGGGCAATGTTTTGTTGTGTTGTGTATATGGCCACTATGAGTCATTACCAACTCAATAGCACCTAACAATAACAACAACTCTTATGTATAAAGTGTAAACATTCAGTACTTTGCCAACCTAGAAGTCACAGAAGTGAATGAGTGAATGAATGATCCTTTAATGTCATTTAAGTTCCTAGATACTTTCAATAGTTATTGTATATGAACTCAGAAGAACAAGAGATATGGGCTTTATTATCTCTGGCCATATGTCTTTATTTCATTTCATCATTCTTTCCAAAAGAAAGTAAGTAGTTTCTAACACAGGCAGCTGGAAAGCCCTTTATTGCAAAGCAATTTTCTAGGTGGATGCTGGAAGCAGGGCCAGTATACAGTGAAAATTCCCCAAGGCTGAAAGGCAAATCATGCAGTAAGAGTAGAAACAAAGAACTGTTTCTAGGCTGGAAGGGACTCCTCTAGGACAGGGAGAGGAGTTGTAGAAGCTTCAATGCTGGAACAGGGCAGAGCAAATAAGAATGACCTTGGTGAGAATTTAGAGAACTGTGTAACATACAAATCAGAAGGAAACTCAATGAAGGCAGATTATTCAGGAATGCTATTTGCCTCAGATTTCCAGTTGGGGCACAGGAACCTTGAGGGAAATCCAAGATCCCTGTCTTTAAAAACATGAGGCTTTTCTTTCAGATTGAAAGACAAATTTAATATAACTATTATGGAGCTCTGGTAGCGTAGTGGTTACGAATCGGGCTGCGAACCTTAAAGTCAGCGGTTCGAAACTACCAGCCGCTCCGCGGGAGAAAGATGAGGCTTTCTACTCC
>NW_006408550.1:3115131-3140301 GCF_000296735.1 Chrysochloris asiatica
CCCTGTACAGGGTCGCTATGGGTCGGACCCGACTCGATGGCACTTAACAACAACAACAACAACAACAACATTATGGAAGAAGAACTTTGAATTTTATTTTCCTTACATACCTCATACATTGTCTGCTCTGATTCTAGCTAAGGAGCTCTTCTCATTGTATTGTTCTATTAGTCCTCTTTGTGGGCAGTGCTGGTCCAGGATCGAAAAGTGTTTTGTTCTGTTGTGCATTGGGTCGCTATGAGTTGGTGCCAACTCAATGGCACCTAACAACAGCAACAGCTAGAATTATGCCTTATGTTTAACCATTTATGGAGACCTGGTAGTGCAGTGTTTAACTGCTGAGCTGCTAGCAAAAAGATCTGCAATGTGAACCCACCAGGCTGATCAGAGAAGAAAACTGTGGCAGTTTGCTTCTGTAAAGATTTATAACCTTGGAACATATGAGACAGTTCAACTCTGTGGTATAGAGTTATCATGAGTCAGAATTTGACTGGCAGTGTTTTGTTTTTCTTACTTTGGTTTAACCTTTTACTGTATTAGAGGATCCTCTGGCATGTAGAAAATGCCTCAATCATCACTATTGTTAAGAATGAGAGGAAGGAAGGAAGGAAAACAGAAAACAATTTTAAAAAGAAAAGAAGGAAAAACATAGGTAAAAAGGGAGGTCAGCAGTGGGCAAGGGCAGGTTAGAGTTTGCTTCTCTGTAAATGATGTGGACACAATAATTCTAGCTTTGCCAGCACTCAGTTAACTAGCTGTTCCTCCTCATTAAAAAAAAAAAAAAAAAAAAAAGGTTACTATTATTAAGTCATCAAGTATATTAAGGAAAGCAGCAGGGGCATACATTACATTCTGTATTTCAAAGAACTGAGGTTGAATCTGTTAAAATGTCAGTTTAGTGGTTATCAGCATAATGGGTGGTGGTGGTGGTGGTGGGTGGTGGTTATGTGGCATGGAGTTGGCTCCAACTCATAGCCACTCTCCCTGTATAGGGTTTCTGAAGCTGTTTCTGAAGCCTCATCTTTCTACCATGGAGCAACTGGTAGTTTCCAGCTGCTGACTGTGAGATTAGCAGCCCAACTACTAACCACTATTCTATCAGAGCTCCTTAGTTCTTCAAAATCTAGGAGCCAATTTAAGGCAGGAATTATTGATTCTACTTGATATTACATGCTTTCGCTACCACAAAAATGCCAGAGTATTAGTACCCAAATTTATTATTTTTATTTTACTATATGTTATCTAGATTCCACTCAGCTTCATCAAAAGATACACAGCCTACAGATCTCTGGTTATTACAATGGTGTCTGATAGCAAGTCGATTTTGTAGAAAACCAAAGTAGGCAGCCAAGACAAAATGGCCATGTTCAGTGAGCAGAGCTCATTATGTAATGTGGGGCACAGATCAAGTTTCTGAATCTATTAGTATCTGGAAGCATCCTTTTGTGAAACTGGTATATAACTTTCACTGTACTATTCAGATCAGAGATGGCCACTTCCTATCTTGTCTAAACTACAAAACAGAGAAGCTTTCATTTTCTACATGGAGAATGTAAACCTTTGTCTATGTCTTGAAAGATGTATAGCATTATACTTGATATGGATCAATATTTAAGGGAAATATAAAAATATGACTTTTATCACACTATTACATGTTTTTTAAGCATTGTCCATATAAATTATCCATGGTTATGAATATTTTAAATCTACAGGATGAACATGAATGACTGTAAAAAGAAAACAGTGTCAGAGTGGTCAAATATTTGTCAGACTGATAGAGATGTTAAAAAAGAGGGGGGCGGGGAGAGGAAGGGAGGGGAAGGCAAAAAAATTATCTATTAAAAACCTAGAAATAAAATCTTGCATTCTTTAGACATTTTTTAGTAGTTTGTTTTATTTTAATTGTTCTTGAGAATATATACAGCAGAACACACACCAGTTCAACAATTTATTTGATTCTTGGGGTAACTTCTCTTCATATTCCTTTTTTGGAACCAGCGAGTTATCTTGAAGCAATGAATGGCTTGTTGGCTTCACTTTTTGCTGTAAATTATTTCAACTATGGGTTCTTTCATTAAGGATTTTTGTTCATTATTATACGCATCCACTAAGTTGAGGGGAAATCTATCCTACTTAGTAAATTAGTTCAGCATGGTATTGTTGCAATTCATATATATGGTTTGGGTCTATGTATATAGTAGGCTGAGTCACCCACAATGTAAGTTAGGCCATTTTTGTTTCTTGGTTCATAAGGAAAACAAAGAATCACAGCAATGATTCCCTTTTGTTTGGGAGGGTGGGGTATGGTGAATGACTGTAATGAATGTGATGATACCTTGGGGTTCTTCCAACTAACCAAGTGTAGCAGGCATAGAGTTAATAGGAGGGCATAAAGAAGCCGCATTTCTTTAATCTTCTAGAGAGTTTGTAATCTGCTATAAACGGAATTAATCAATTTGACATCATTATAATTTAAACTATAAAAACAGTTCACTTTTTAGTGATGATGGTGCACTAAAGTTATCAGTATTACTTATAAAGGATATCTTAGCTATCTATAGTTGTTGTTGTTAAGTACCACAAGTAGGTTACAACTCATAGCGACTCTGCATAGGGTTTCCAAGGAGCAGCTGGTGAGTTTGAACCACCGATCTTGTGGTTCAAATGACCTTGAGGTCCAGTGCTTCATCCCATAGAGCCACACCAGGACTATTCATGCTAGACTGCCTCTCCATCACTCATCTGTTGGTTTGTTGTACTGTGGAGACTTACATGTTTCTGTGATGCTGGAAGCTATGCCACTGATACTTTAAATACCATTAGGGTCATTCATGATAGAGAGGTTTTAGTAGAGCTTCTAGACTAAGAAATACTAGGAGAAAAGAGAGGCAGACCATTACTGAGTGGTTAACCACTGAAAAGTTTATGTAGCAGCAGAACATTGTCTGATATAATACCAGAAGAGCAGCCCTTCAGGATGGAAGGCACTCAAAATATGGCTGGAGAAGAGCTACCACCTCAATGCGGAGCTGACCATCATGACATGTGTAGAGCAAAACTTTCTATAACTTCATTTGCTGAAGGGACACAACTGAAAAGTAGAAGTACTTGCAAATATTCATTAATGGACTTTAAGATGTACTAAGTATGAACATCAGATAATTGGAAGTTGTCAAAAATGAAATAGAATCTGTAAAAATTGCTATTCTAGGCATCAGTGAGCTGAAATTGACTAGTTGATTAGTACTGGCCATTTTAAATTAGACAATCACATGGTTTACTATCACAGTAATGTCAAATTGAAAGGAAATGGTATCACATTCATCATTAAAAAGAACATTTCAAGATCTATCTTGATGCACAATGCTGTCTATGATTGGATAATATCCATATGCCAACAAGGAAGATCAGTTAATAGCACTAATATTCAAATGTATGCATCAACTACTAAAGACAGTGATGATGAAACTGAACAAAGTGACTAAAAGAAATGAGAAAGGAAAATAACTGAACAGAAATTTTCAAAGGGCATCTCAAGAAGACCAAGTCTTGCATTATAATGAAATGTGCAAAGACCAAGAATTAGAAAACCAAAAGAGAAGAACATGCTCAGCATTTCTCAAGTTGAAACAAGTGAAAAACAATTCAAGCTTCACCTTACAATATTGAAGGCTTCCATGGACAAAATGGAGTCCTGGTGTTACACTGTGGGTTAATGCTCTGGACTGCAAGGTCAGTTTAAACCACAAGGTCAGCAGTTCCAGCTTACCAGCTGCTCCTTGGAAACCCCATATAGGGTCGCTAAGATTTGGAACCGACTCAATGGCACTTAACAACAGCAACAACAATGGGCAAAATATTGAATTCTACAGAAAGTATCAAAAGAAATTGGAAGGAATGCACAGAGTCATTATATCAAAAATAATTGGCTGATGCTCAACCATTTCAAGAGCTGATAGTACTCAAGGAAACTCATAGTACTGATGGAAGCTGATAGTACTAAAGGAAGAAGTCCAAGTTGTACTGAAATCACTAATGAAAAGCAAGACTATAGGAATTGGTGGAATTTAAATAGAAATATTTCAACAAACTGATGCAGAACTGTAGGCACACATTCAACTATGCCAAGAAATTTTGAAGACAACTACCTGGCCAAATGATTGGAAGTGATCTATATTTGTGCCCATTCCGAAGAAGCTGACCCAATGAAATGTCAAAATCATTAAACAATATCATTAATATCAAATGCAAGTAAGTTTGCAGAAGATAATTCAAAAACAGATGCAGCAGTCTATAGACAGGGAATTTCCAGAAATCTAAGTAGGATTCAGAAGAGAAGGTAAAATAAGGTATATTATTGTTGTGTCAGATAGATCTTGGCTGACAACAGAAAATACCAGAAAGATGTTTTCTTGTACTTTATTTACTGGGCAGTGGCATTTGACTATGTGGATCATAATAAAAACCATGGGTAACATTGAGAGGACTGGAAACCCCAAAACACTTAGTTGTGCACTTGAGGAACCTGTACATAGAAGAACAGGCAGTCATTAGAACAGAACAAGGGGATACTGAATGGTTTAAAATCAGATATGCACTAAGGTTGTATCCTTTCACCATACATATTCAATCATTATACTGAGCTAATTATCCTAGAAATTGGATTATATGAGGATGAATGTGGCATCAAAATTGGAGGAGGACTCATTAACAAGCTGAGATGTGCAGCTGATAAACCTTGCTTTCTGGAAAAGAAGACTTAAAATATTTACTGATAAAGATAAAAAGAAAAGTCTTCAGTATGGATTTCACGTCCATGTGAAGAAAACACAAATCCTTACCACTGGACCAATAAATAACATCATGATACATGCGGAAAGGCTGAAGTTTTCAAAGATGTTATTTTGCTTGGGTCCTCAATCAACACTCAGACAAGCAACAGCCAAGAAATTCAAAGAGAAATTTCATTAGATAAATGCTGCAAAAGAATTCTTTAAAGTGTTAAAGAGCAGAAATATTATTTTGAGACAAAGATAGGCCTGACACAAGCCTTAGTATTTCCAGGCCCTTCATATGCATGTGAAAGAAGGACAGTGAATAAAGAAGAGCATGGGAGAATCTTTGCATTTGAATAATAATGTTGGTAAAGAATATTGAAAGTACCATGGACCTTGAAGAAAAAACAAATATGTCTTTTAAGAAATACAAACACAATGCTCCTTAAATGCCAGAATGTGAGACTTCAACCCTATCGATACTTTGAACATAAGGACTAAATATTGACTAGAAGGACAAATATAAACAGTTTCTAAGCTTTCTAGAGTGTCCAACACATCTCCATGGGGAAATTTTTACCAATGTGCTTAGAAAATGCCTGAAGATGAAAGTGAGCCTTTAGACATTACATGTTTATCCTTCAGGGATTCATATCTTCTCCAAAATGGTAAACATTTTCTACCTTGAAAAAAATGAAACTTTTTCTGAAGTGAACTCAAATTCTTCCTTTAGTTTTCTCATAAGTATTTTCCAAATTCCTTTTCATGAGAAGCATTGCAAAGGCATGCTATAAAAAAAAAAAAAACCGTGATAAAGTAGAAAGATGCCTTGTTAAAACAAGTTTGAAGACTCCATCTTCAACAATGGTGAGCAGATTATTTTATTCATTGCAAAGTGTTGGGGCCGTGTCTGACTTCCTCTGGCTTCACAAAGTGGAAGGAGAATCAAACTCAGGATCAAACAAGATTGATTCCTATGGAGTAGAGGTTATACATTCCTCCACCCTTCAACACTTTTTGTTCTTGTATTCAGCTTCTCAGCCATGTGGCCTCTAGCCCTCAGTCCAACTATGGCAAGTGTTTCAAGGTCCTTTAGCCAGTCAGTAAATGCCCAAAGGGTACATTCTGCAAGTTAACCTCCTACATGTAGGCACTTAGCTTTACTTGGCCCGTGGACAACTGCACTGTCTCTCCATGCTTTTACCCCTGACACCGCCTCTGCTGCTGCCACTGTCTCAAACAGGGGTTTGATACACTGCTTATGGCTCTTCGTTCTTGATGTTTCTGGAATCATCTGTTCCTTCTTCTTAGATGGCTCCTTTTAAACCTAAAGGAATGGCAAAATGAACCAATCCTGATGTTACAGTCCTATTTGCATGGTCCCATCTAATCATTCCACCACTCATTTGTCATTTTGTCATACTGTGGTGACTTGTGAGTTGCTGTGATTCTGGAAGCTATGTCACCGGTATTTTAAATACCAAAAGAGTCACCCATGGTGGACAGGTTTCAGATGAGCTTCCAGATGAAGACAGACTAGGGAGAAGGAGTGATGAACTACTTCCAAATATTTAGTCACTGAAAACCTTATGAATAGCAGAGAAACACTGTCAGATATAGTGCCAGGAAAATGAGCCCCTCAAGTGGGAAGGCACTCAGAATGTGACTGGGGAAGAGCAACCTCCTCAAAGTAGAGTTGACAGTGATGACATGAATGGAGTAAAGCCAGTGGGAGAAAAGCCCACGGGACCTCCATTCTGATGGGACACAACTCAAAATGAAGAGAAACAGCTATAAACATCCACTAAGAATTGGAACATGAAATGTACAAAATACGAGTTCAGGAAAATTAGAAATTGTCAAAACTGAAAGGGACCACATAAATATTGATATCTTAGGCATTAGTGAGCTGAAATGGACTGGTATTGGCAATTTTGAATCTGACGACCACATGGTTTACTATGCTGGGAATGACAAACTGAAGAGGAATGGTGTTGCATTCATTGTTAAAAAGAACAGTCATGAGGTACAACACTGTCTGTGATAGGATAATATCCATGCACCTACAGGGAAGACCAGTTAATACCACTATTATTCAAACTTACGCACCAACCACTAAAGCCAGTGAGGATGAAATAGAAGAATTCTACCAACTTCTTCAATCTCAAATTGATCACACATGCAATCAAGATGTATTGATCATTACTGGTGATAGGAAAGGAAAGATTGGGAGCAAAGAAGAATGATCAGTAGTTGGAAAATATGGCTTTGGTGATACAAATGATGCTGGAGTTCTCATAATAGAATTCTGCAAAACCAATGATTTTGTCATTAAAAATACCTTCTTTAGACAGCATAAGAGATGACTATACACATAGACCTCACCAGATGGAATACATAGAAATCAAATTGACTACATCTGCGGAAAGAGACAATGGAAAAGCTCCATATCATCAGTAAAAACAAGGCCAGGGGCAGATTGTGGAATAGACAATCAATTGCTCATATGCAAATTCAAACTGAGGCTGAAAAAAATGAAAACAAGTCCACAAAAGCCAAAATACGTCCTTCTATACTACCTGAATTTAGAGATCATCTGAAGAACAGATTTGATACATTAAACACTAAAGCCAGAAGACCAGAAGAGTAGTGGGATGACATCAAGAACATCATACATGAAGAAAGCAAAAAGTCATTGAGTAGACAAGAAAGAAGGAAAAGGTCAAAATGGATGTAAGAAGAGACCCTGAAACTTGCTCTCCAGCATAGAGATGCTAAAGCAAATGGAAGAAATGAGGAGGTAAAAGAACAGAACGGAAAATTTCAAAAACCTCCTCAAGAAGATAAAGCCAAATATTACAACAAAATGTGCAAAGATCTGGAATCAAAAAAAAAACAAAAAGGAAAAATACACTCAGCATTTCTCAAGTTGGGGGTGCTGAAGAAAAAATTCATGCCTCGACTTTTGTTATTGAAAGATTCTCTGGGTAAATTATTGAATGATGCAGAAAACATCAAGAGAAGATGGAAGGAATACACAGAGTCATTGTACCAAAAGGAAATGTTTAATGTTCAACTGTTTCAAGATGTAACATATGATCAAGAGCCAATGATACCAAAGGAAGAAGTCCAAGGTGCATTGAAGGAATTGTCAAAGAACAAGGAACCAGGAATTGATGGAATAAAAATTGAAATTTTTCAAGAAAGTGAGACAGCACAGGAGGCACTCATTCATCTCTGCCAAGAAATTTGGAAGACAACTATCTGGTTAACTGATTGGAAGAGATCCATATTTGTGCCCATTTCAAAGAGAGGTGTCCAACAGAATGCGGAAATTATCAGACAATCTCTTTGATATTCAATGCAAGTAAAGTTTTGTTAAAGGTAATACAGAAATGGCTACAATCATACATTGATAGAGAACTTCCAGAGGGCCAAGCCAGATTCAGAAAAGGCCATGGAATGAGGGATATCATTACTGATGTCTGATGGATCTTGGCTGAAAGCAGAGAATATCAGAAAGATGATTACCTTTGCTTTATTGACTACACAAAGGCTTTAGATTGTGTGGATCATGACAAACTATGGACAACATTGCGAAGTATGAGTATTCCTGAACACTTAATTGTTTTCATGAGAAATCTGTTCCTGGCCCAAGAGGCAGCCGTTTGAACACTGGAACACTAAATGGCTTAAAATTAGGAAAAGTATGCAACAGGGTTGTATTCTTTCATCATACTTATTCAACTTGTACGCTGAATAAATAATCTGAGAAGTTGGGTTATATGAAGTAAAATGTGGCATCAGGATTGGAGGAAAACTCATTAACAATCTGCAATATGCAGATGACACAACCTTGCTTGCTGAAAGTGAAGAAGACTTAAAATATTTACTGATGAAAATCAAAGAGCACAGCCTTCAATATGGATTGCATCTCAATGTAAAGAAATAAAAAATCCTTGCCACTCAACCAATAAACAACATTCTTATCAATGGAGAAAAGACTGAAGTTGTCAAGGACTTCATTCTTCTTGGATCAACTATCAACGCTCATGGAAGCAGCAGTCAAGAAATCAAACAATGCATTGCATTAGGCAAATCTGCTGCACAAGATCTTTTTTAAAGTGTTGGAGAGCAAACATGTCAGCTTGAAGATGAAGGTGTGCCTGACCCAAACCACGGTATTTTCAATAACCTCAGATGCATGTGAAAGCTGCACAGAGAATAAGGAAGACCGTAGAAGAATTGATGCATTTCAGTTATAGTGTTGGAGGAGAATATTGAAAGTGTCATGAGCTACCAAAAGAACCAACAGATCTGTGTTGGAAGAAATGCAGCCATAGTGCTTCTTGGAGGCCAGGGAGGCTAAACTTCGTCTCTCTTACTTTGCATATAGTGTCAGGAGAGACTAGTTTCTAGAGGAGGATATCATGTTTGGTAAAGTGGAGGGTCCGATAAAAAGAAGACCCCAAGCAAGATGGATTTGCAAAGTGGCAGCATCAATGGGATCAAGGGTGGCAACAATAGTGAGGTTGGCCCAGTATCGGGCAGTGTTTCGTGCTGTTGTGCATGTAGGGTGGCTAAGAGTTGGTACTGACTCAATGGCACCTAACAACAACAATCTAATCATTTAGTGCAAGTTAAGAAGAGTTTGGATAGAAAAGCCATATCAAGTAAATTCATGGCACCATAGTCACAGACTTATTTTATATATCAAGGTGAATTTACAATTTAAAAGGTCTGCTATTATTGTTAGATTCTCTTTTGCCAGTTCCTATGCATAATGACCCTACATGAGCCATCCTCAGACTGTCCAGTCCTGTGCCACATTCATTCTTATGTTTAAATACATGGCTGCAGCCACTGTGCCTTCCTCTTTTCACTAACTCTCTACTTTCTCCTGCATGATGTCCTTCTCTAGTGACTAGAACCTGATGTGAAGTCTTGCCACCTTGGCTTTTAGGGAGCATTCTGGCTGTACTTCTTTCAAGACATATTTGTTTGTTCTTCTGAATGTTGATGGTATAGTCAATAGTCTTCACCAACACACCACAATTCAAATGCTTCAATTCTTCTTCAATATTTGTTGGACAGTGAAGTACTTGATGTGGACCTTTCAACCCAACCCAAATGATTGGGTTGTTGTTTTGTGTTATTGTTGTTAAGCACTGTCAAGTCAGTTCTAGTTTATAATCACCCTGTAAAGATTTCTAAGGAGTGGCTGGTGGATCTAAACCACCTTACTATTAGCAGTCCAATGCTTTTCTTATATCATGGACCATGCAGAAGAGGGTGGATGAAAGTCTAACTTGGAGATTAGTTAGTTTTACCATTCTACTAGGTTTAAATGAGCCATTTCAGAAGTGGAAACAGGGGATCTCCATACCAGGAATAAAGCATGTCTTTTGGACCCTTTGATCCCTGAACACTGAAACTCTTTGATACAGGATACAGAATTGTAACACCGGAGAAGCGGTGGTAGCAGAGGCAGTGACAATCACAATCTAGGGCAGAGCAGCAGGTTTTCCAGCTCATGGAGCTAGAAAACTGAGTGCCTTTGAGTAGAGGACTTACATGTTGAGTGGTCTGCCTACAGGCTCTTATTTGGGGAGTTGATTTTGCTGACTGACAGACTAGAGCCAAGCACCTTTGGGCTGAGACTAGTGTGTCCTTTGGTCATAATTGGCAATGCTCAAAGAGCTTTGTAACACTGCCTGAGCAGACCAGAGACCAAGGTGCCTCATGGCTGAGAGGTCAAGCAGCAGAGAGAAGCACATTTGACTGGAAGAGCTGTATCCTGAGCATTTCTGATCCTGAATTGTAACCTGTTAACTTCCCTGATAGATACCATAATTGCGAATACTGTCAATGAGTTGTGTGGGGCCACTGCAGTGAATGAATTATTAAATGAAGCACAGAGTTCCTTGGGAGGGAGAGTTGGTATCAGAACTGATAATGAAGGTTGGAGGTTGGAGGAATGTGTGACCTCCTCTACATAGGCATAAGCCTTGAATTGATATTGAATTGGATTCTTGCTTTTCTTGTGAAGTCACAGAAGGCCAGGCAACCCCTCCATGCCATGGTTACAGTCATCCATATTCATTGTCCAGCTTTCACATGCATAAGAATTGATCCAAGATGCCATGAATTAGATCAGGCACATCTTAGTCCTCATAGTGATTTCTTTGTTCTTTAACACTTTAAAGACATTTTTTGCAGCAGACTTTCTAAATGCAATACATCCTTTATTTTCCTGACTGCTGCTTCCACAAGCATTGATTATGAACCCAAGTAAAATTAAATCCTTGAACACCTCAACATTTTCTTGGTTTATCAAGATGCTGCTTATTGGTTCAGTTGTGAGGAATTTTATTTCCTTTACACTGAGGTATGATTCACACTGAAGACTGCAATCTATGGATCTTCGTCAGTAAGTGCTTCTCCTCCTCTTCACTTTCAACAATCTATCATCTGCATATTGCAGTTTGTTAAGGAGTCTTCCCACAACCCTCCAGCCGTGGTATTCTTTTTCATCTGACCTAGCCACACCTCAGAAACCCTATACTGGGTTGCTATGAATTAGAAGAGATTTGCAATCACTTGACAACAACAATATTTTTTAGATGACATAAAATTGCTTGTTGAAAGCAAGGACTTGAAGCACTTACTAAAGAAGGTCAGATAATGCAGCCTTCAATATGGGTGTCAGCTCAACATAAAAGTAACAAAAATCCTCACAACTAGACCAATAAACAACTTCATGATAAATGGTCAAAAATTTAAGTTGTCATTTTACTTTCATTTTACTTAGGTTCACAATCAATGCCCATGGAAAAATCAGTCAGGAAATCAAAGGATATTTTCCATTGGGGAAACCTACTGTAAGTGATCTCTTCAAAGTATTAAAAAGCAAAGATGTCACTTTAAAGCTTTAGGTGGCCTGGATCAAGTTATGGTATTTCCAATTGCCTTCATTGCATATGAAAGCTACACAATGAATAAGGAACACTGAAGAATTGATACCTTTTAATTATGGTGTTCACAAAGAATATTAAATACACCACAAATTTTCAGAAGAATGAACTAATCTGTACTGGAAGAAGTACAGTCAGAAAACTTTTAGAAATGAGAATCTTGATACTTCATCTCATGCACTTTGGGCATATTAAGAGGATGGACCAGTCCTTGTAGAAGGATAACATGCTTGGTAAAGAGAAGGGCAGCAAACAAGAGGAATCCCCTCATTGAGATGGATTGACATAGTCACTGCCACAATGGGCTCAAACCTAGGCATCAGTGGGAGGAGGGAGCATGACTGGGATGAGTTGTTCTATTTTACGTAGGGTTGCTATGAGTCTGAACTGACTTGAGGGTATGGAACAATAACAACATGTCGGCATATCTCTGAGTAACTTAATACAGACTCATAAAACCCACCTACAAAGATTCTGATTGAAGAAGTTGGTAAAATTCTTCGATTTCATCCTCACTGGCTTCAGTGGTTGGTGCGTACATTTGAATAATAGTGGTGTTAACTGATCTTCCCTATAGGTACATGGTTATTATCCTATCACAGACAGCATTGTACCTTATGACAGATCTTGATACGTTCTTTTTGACAATGAATGCAACAACATTCCTCTTTAAATTGTCATTTCTGGCATAGTAAACCATGTGGTTGTCAGATTGAAAATGGAGAAGATCCATCCAATACCAGTCCATCTCAGCTCACAAATGCCTAAGATATCAGTACTAATGTGTTCCATTTTATTTTTGACAATTTCCAATTTTCCTAGTTTCATATTTAGTACATTCCATGTTCTGATTATTAATGGATGTTTATAGCTGTTCTTCATTTTGAGCTGTGCCCCATCAACAAATGAAGGTTCCGAGGGCTTTACTCCATTCACGTCATCACGGTCAACTCTACTTTGAGGAGGCAGCTCTTTCCAGTTGCATTTTGATTGCCTTCCAAATTGAGGGGCTCATTTTCTGGAACTGTATCTAACAGTGTTTCTCAGCTATTCATAAGGAAATGGTCAATGTTCAACCATTTCAAGAGGTAGCATATGATCAAGAGCCAATTGTACTAAACAAAGAAGTCCAAGGTTCATTGAAGAAATTGGAAAAGAACAAGACACCAGGAATTGATGGAATACAAATTGAAATCTTTCAACAAAGTGAGGCAGCGCTGGAGGCACTGACTCATCTATGACAAGAAATTTGGAAGACAACTATCTGGCCAACTGTTTGGGAGAGATCTGTATTTGTGTCCATTCCAAAGACCCAATGGAATGTGGATGTCATCAGACAATATCTCTGGTATCCCATGTGACTAAAATTGTACTAAAGTTAATACAGAAACAACTGCAACCATACATTGACAGAGAACTTCCAGAGGCTCAAGCCAGATTCAAAAGAGGCCATGGAATGAAAAATATGATTGCTGAAATCAGATGGATCTTGGCTGAATGAAGAGAACACCAGAAAAATGTTTGCCTGTGCTTTGTGTTTGACTACGCAAAGACCTTCGATTGTGTGATCATGACAAGCTATGGACAACATTGCGAAGTATTAGTATTCTGGGATACTTAATTGCATTCATGAGGAGCCTGTACACAGACAAAGAGGCAGTTGTTTGGATAGAATATGGGAACACTGAATGGTTAAAAATTAGGAAAGGTGTGTGCCAGCGTTGTATTCTTTCACCATGCTTTTTCAACCTGTATGCTGAGAAAATAATATGAGAAGCAAGAATATAGCAAGAAAAGCATGGCATCAGGATTGGAAAAAGATTCATTAACAATCTGTGGTATGCAGATGATACAACCTTGCTTACCGAAAGTGAAGAGGACTTAAAATATTTACTGATGAAGATCAAAGACCACAGACTTCATTATAGTTTGCATCTCAAAGTAAAGAAAACAAAAATCCTCACCACTGGACTAATAAGCAACATTCTTATCAATGGAGAAAAGATTGAAGTTGTCAAAGACTTCCTTTTTCTTGGATCAACCATCAACACTCACAGAAGCAGGAGTAAAGAAATTAAATAATTAGGCAAATCTGCTGCACAAAACCTTTTTAAAGTGTTGATGAGCAAAGATGTAAGCTTGAGGACTAAGGTACAGCTAACCCAAGCCATGGTATTTTCAATAACTTCATATGCCTATGAAGTTGAACAGTGAATAAAGAAGATTGTAGAAGAATTGATGCATTTGAGTTATGGTGTTGGAGGAGAATATTGAAAGAACTATGGGCTGCCAAAAGAACAAACAAATCTGTATTGGAAGAAGCGCAGCCAGAGTGTTCCTTGGAAACCAGGATGGCCAGACTTCATCTCTCATACTTCAGACATATTGTCAGGAGGGACCAATCACTGGAGAGGGATATCATGATTGGTAAGGTGAATGGTCAGAGAAAAAGAGGAAGACCCCCAGTGAGATGGATTGGCAAAATAGTAGCATCCATGGTCTCAAGCATGGCAACAATTAGAGGTTAGCCCAGGACCAGGCAGGCAGTGTTTTGTTCTGTTGTGTATATGGCCACTATGAGTTGGTACCGACTCAATGAGATCTAACAACAACAACAACAATAACACAAAGATTCTGAGATTTTAGCTGTGATGTGGTCCAGGACTTGTCATGTTAGCAAAATCTAAGGTGATTCTATCACCAATTGAAAGTCTTCCCATATCAGCATTTTTGTTTTAAAGTGGGAAGGAAAAGGACAGATCATTGTAGTAGATAGAAGAGATACTAACCAGAAGTGTGAAAGAGACGTAGACTCATCTATCATTACAGATATAATCATTTGTTTCACTAAAATGAATATTAATCCAAAGAACCCAGAGCATCTTCAAATCACATACTCTAGTAGCCATCCGTTGCTCAATTATAATTTTTATTATTTATGCTTGCTTTCTATCCAACTTCATGGTTCCATTTAAAAAATACTAGATGCATGAGTGAAAGTATTTCATAAAATTACTCAAGTAAAAATGAATGTTTACAGATTTATAAAAGTATTAAATATTATGTAATGTTAGTCTCCTTCATGCAATATTTGATTTTGCATTTTCTTTGCCAACTAAATATTTTCTACTTCTTGACTTCTTGAAGAAAGTCCCTAGTTTTCTGTGAAGTACTAACAAATCTTTCTGTTTTTCATATATTCAGTCATGTTGAATAGCTTTTTGTTTAATAAATATTTCTAAATGAATTTAACTATCTTCCTTCAATGTCTTATTTTCTGCATAAGATTTTCATCATTCACCATCCATATATTTGATTTATTTTGTTGTCTTCTCCAGTACTCAGACATATCCTCCATGCTCTATGAGTGCAAAACTGTACTTCTAAGCAATGTCTTTTTTCACAAATTTAATATTTTGTCATTTTGGGAAACTTAAAATTTTTCCCTAAATGTACTATTCTTTTATAATAGTTTTTTACAACAGGCTAAGTAATTTATTTTAGTCATACTTTGTAATGGCCATGAAGAATTATTAGCTATTTATTTAAGAATACCATCCTTCCCCAGTGCATAATATTTCAAAGAAAAGACATGATGCTTAATTTAAAATTGTGTCTCATAGTCAAAAACAAAGGGTGCATATATATATATTTTTTAATAGGAGAAATACTAATTTTTAAAATTTTTGATTCCCAGAATTTCAAATAAATTTAAACTAAACTGTCTATTTATATTTTCAATAATGTCACATGCATATAAGCTAGAAAATCATGAGCTGTTTTTTTTGTCTGAATCTAATAATATACATTTTTAGACATGGAATAAACAAATTCAATTTATGAGACCCAAAAAAACTATTGTAAAATAAACTATTATTAAAGGTTCGTGATGATTACGGTCACAAAAGTCAAGTACCTGTAGGTTAGAAATGTGAATTATTTATAAGAACTTTCCTCACCAAGAGCCAGTCTACCAGCCGCTCCTTGAGAGAAAGATGAGGTTTTCTACTCCTGAAAAGATTTAAAAGCCATGGTCCTGGATGAGCTATGGTCCCAGGTGAGCCACGGCCCTGGGTGAACTAAGACTCGGTGAACTATAACCTGCGTCAGCTACCCATGGTGAGCTAAGGCCCTGGTGAGCTCCAACACTCTGGGTGAGCTGTGACTGCCCCCAGGTGAGAAGCTACAAATGGGAGAAGCCTGATATCCAAACAAAAGAAGAATTATGGAAGCATATCAAAACGTCTTGCCTCAAGATAAAGACTTGATCCCATTGAAGGGTTTGAAATGGGAGCTAGGAATGGTATGTGCCACTTGTTACTTGGAACTGTGAATTATCTAACTGTTCAAACAAACAAACAAAGGAAAATCAGCCATGGAAAGCCCTGTGGTGCCCCGTTCTACTCTGACACACATGGAGTTGTCATAAATCAAAATAAGCTTGATGGTGTATGAAGCAAATAAAAAAAGAAAGAATCTGTAATGGTTGGGAGGTGAGGGGCATGGAAAATTATTCATGGGTTAGAGGGCAGACAGATGTTGATATAGGTGACAGGGCAGAAAATATACTAGAAGGAGGTTAGCAGAGGAAAGATGAAAGTAGCAGGAGACAGGGAGGAGTGTAACAGACTGCAATAAGTGAACAGCAGTAAATGCTGTTAACTGTTGGTACATGGAGGGGACTGCAATCATGTTAGGAAGTAAGGTATATGACTTGTTCAGTGTAAATCTGCTAATCTGCTCTATAAACCTTCACTTAATTCATAATAATTTTTTAAATTAAGTTAAATAATATTAATAATAAAAGCTTCACTCTTTTTTAAAACATTTTTGCTCTTATGAATGATGTACAATTAGAAAGTTACCAAATTAATGTTTATGAAATGAGTAACGTCAACTTAGATGGAGACTCAAAAAGTTCATGTAAAATTCTATTATCTTTTCATTCAATTTTCTGTGAACTTTTTGAAGCCCCCTCATGGACATATATACTGATCTCAAAGTATGTTCACAAGGAAAAAAAAAAACACCCCAATCCACCATATATAATTCTTGCTCTCAAAATGACCCCTAACCTGTGTTAAATATTCAGAATTCTTATTTTGCCCTCAATAGTTTAGACAAAAATTATGATGTCCACTTTTCTAGCTGTCCTTTACATGTTGCAATTTTACCTTTAACCTTTATATAAGACCTATCCTGAGATTTTAATATATGAAACACAAAAATCAAGACATTAGAGAAAGCAAACATTTAAACTAAACCATAAGCTATTTACAAAGGTGCTTCAAAAAATTTGTGGAAAAATTGAATGAAAAGACAATGGAGTCTGTCTATGAACTTTTTAAAGGCCTCTTTTATTCAAAATAAAACATTAACATGAATTTCTGTTACTCAAGCTCAGTAGCTATTCTTTTATTGATTGATATATGTTCATTTCTAGGGTCAATTAGAACATCAAACATTCTAATGTAATTGGCCAAATAAAAAGAAAAACAACAATGACAACAACAACATATGCTTAGTTTCAGTGGATGCCCAAGTCATTAAAAACAAAATCCCTTTGTGCTCTAAATGGATACATGGCCTAAGGGACATTTACCATAGGTCATTTTGTACTCCACATAACCAATAAATGCAGGAGGTATTCCAATTTATGTTCACCTTTATACAGGTATCAGTTTATTTTTGTCTACTTCAAAATGAAGGGAGCATGGTGGCTCTGAGCAGTAAGCATTGGGCAGCCAACTACAAGGTTGATGGTTATAGCCTACTAGCTGCTGTTTGGGAGAAAGATGAAGCTTTCTGGCCCGCAAAAGTGACAGCCTCAGACCCCTGTATGGAGACATTATGTGTTGGGATGAACTTGATAGCACTTAACAGCAACTTCAAAATGCATTTACTTTTCCGATGTCATTCTCAGCTCTTACATTATTCAAAGAGTACATTGCATATAATCTAATCTGTAAAATCTAGTGTCTAGCACTGCATAAAACTGATTTGAAAAGATTCAATGCACGAAGCTTATAGCATAGAAACATATCAATCAGAATATATAAGATGGGATGTAAAAAGAATGCTATTATTACCACACTCCTTTCTTATTAAAACTGCAATGCTATTGAATCAACTCACATGCATTTAGACAACAGACATTGCAAAACAAATGCAGAAGTACATGAAATTCAAATATCAATGTTTTCAGCCCAGTAATTGATTACATATAAAAATGACTAAATAACTACTTCTCAAATATCACTTGTATTTTATTTTTTTTAATACAGGTTTTATAATAAAATCTGACCTATGCTTTTGTTTTTTTTTTCCCAATGAAATTAATATCACTGTAAATTTACTCTCTTTTTTTCTTTTTTTTTACAGAGAGAGACAATGAGAAGAATGGGTCAATGGTTCTTGGTGGGTGAACCCAGATCAGCAGCAGCATCACTTAAGGTTTATTTAAAATGCACCTACTAGGTCTTATTCCTAATAGGTAAATTGGTAATAAATCCCAGGCATATTTTTTTAATAAATCCCAGGTGACTCATGCACTATGGTAGTAGGATTTATCAATCTGCGTTTAACAAATCCTCTGATGCATGTTAACATTTGAGAACTGCTGGTGACATAAATGCACTATTCTTAGAATCAACTTGCGTTGGAAACGTTGATATGGATATTTCAGAATAGTAAAGTAGAAATTGTTTCTTGTTGCTGTCTTAGTTATCTAATGCTGCTATCACAGAAATACCCAAAGTGGATGGCTGTAACAGTTTATTCTCTCACAGTTCAGGAGGCTAGAAGTGCTAATTTAGAGTGTTGGTTCTAAGGGAAAGCTCTTTGTCTTCTTTCAGCATCTGTATGCTCTGCATTCCTTGGAGATCCCTATGTCTTGGCATCAATCTTCCCCTGACTCTAGGAGTTTTACAGTGCAGGGTCCCTGGGTCCAAAGAATGCATTCCATCTCAAGATTTTCTTTCTTGGTGATAATAGGTTTCTCTTTCTCTAGTCACATCTCTCACATTTATCTCTTGTTTAAGGTGTTGCATGCCACACCCTTGGAAATCTCCCATACATGTGATCAAAGTCTTGGTGAGGTTAAGGTTGGTATCTCCCACCCTTAACCCTCTTATTGGTTTATCATATCAGATCACATCATTAGGATCAGCACATAATTGCCAAATCACTGAAAATCATGTCCCAGCCAAGCTGACACATACTTTGGAGGGACAAATTCTATACGTGACAATTACCTTATAACCTGAGTGATTATTTTTGTTTTTCAGATAAATACTACTTCTTTACAGAGTCACTACTGTAAGAAATAACTTTTGGGGTGATCCATCATCAGAATTAAGGGAGTCTTGGAGGTAACAGCCTGGCATAACAAAAGGATGCTCAGAGGAGAGGAAGAGACTAGTTACACAGCTGTTGTTGTTGTTGTTATGTGCCATCGAGTCGGTTCCGACCCATAGCGACCCTGTGTAGGGTTTCCGAGGGTGTAAATCTTTACGGGAGTAGAAAGCCTCATCTTTCTCCCGCGGAGCGGCTGGTAGTTTCGAACCGCTGACCTTAAGGTTCGCAGCCCGATTCGTAACCACTACGCTACCAGAGTTACACAGCTAGACACTTTTAAAATAGAATACACTCTTCAAGGGACTAGGGAACGTTCATAGGGAGTGGGAGAGACTAACTTTAAATGAGAATGCTCCCAGTTAGGGACTAGTAGGCCACTAGTTTACTTTGTAAACTCCGAAGTTCCCACTAAAAGGGAAATGGAGGAGGGGCTTTTTCCGAGGAAAGGGAATAAAACTGTTTGATGAGCTGGCTATGTGGCATCTGCCTGTGTCTGCTGGGTCTGACACCCGATTTTGCAAAATTGAATAAACGGCCTCTCTCTTGTTAAAATGAGTATGAATTGGAGTTCTTGAGCGTTTATCGGTAAACACTCAAGATAACCCATCGGTGATCTTATGTGGGATGAGGCAGTTTGCCCCAGTTCTCCTTCCAGAATCCCATTGGGATTTATACTGATTCACTAGTGCCTAAGAGTGACTGAGGTAGTGTCCAGGGTACCGACAGTATTTCTCACACTGCTTTAAGCATCAAAATAGCATCAAAATATTTTTAGTCACATTTATATTCTTTGATTTTTTTTTTTTTTTCCTGGTATGTCTCTGGAGGATAAGCATGACAAGGTTAGCAGTTCAAACACACTTCGGGAACAGTATACTCTGTTTTTATGAGTCAGAACCAACTCAACAAGCATATGTTGTTATAAAAACAACAACATATGCTTGTTGTTGAACAGTAAATAAGGAAGAACATTGAAGAATTGATGCATTTGAGTTATGGTGGTGAAGACTATTAAAAGTACCATGGATTGCTTGAAGACCCACAATGAGATGGCTAGTCACAGAGACAGCAGCAATGGCTCACGTTTAACAACGATGGTGAGCTTGGCTCAGGACCAGGCCAAGTTTACTTCTGTTATCCATAAGGTTCCAGGCAGGAACCAGCCCTGAACTAATGCATCTCAGGGGAGGACAGAGAATGAAAGTGGCAGGGGACTTAAGATGGTCAGTCCAGAGTAACTTTATTATTCTACAATATAGCTTTAAATACAGTCTTAAGCAGGAAGCATGTCCAGACAACTCATCAATCTAAGGTTTATGATTACCAAAGTAACCTTTAAGTACAAGCTAAGAGTGAACAATAACTAGGTAAGGATCAAATACGTAGTAACTATTTCCCCTAATTACAGACTCGACCCCGAGCTGTTAGGTCAGTGTGTTCCAAGCCCAGCACCGATGGCAAGCAAGGTTTTCCTTGTAGTTGTTATCAAGGCATTCCTGGTTAGAGAACTACTGCCAAGTGGATGTCACACACATTTCATTACTTCCACAATTCCATGAGTCAGAATTAACAACAACAGTAATGTATGTTTATTTTAAATGTTAAAGTAAATAGAAATTCACTTAACAATTTTTATAGCTGTGTTTGAGACTGAGGCAATGTAAAATAAGAATTGGAAATCATTACATAGAGGAAAACGTATCTCCTTCTTTTGGAAAATTTCGTCTTTTGAAGCCTGAATCATTGAGATCTTGGTGTTAATAATAGTGACAAATATTTTACCTATCAAAATTAAACCATAATGAAAAAAAAAGTATTTACAGAAATGGTATGTTTTAATAACGATCACTGAAAATCTTATCAGGAAACTGGCGTTCTGATTCTAAAACTTATATTAAAATGTCGAGGAACTAGAATAATGAAAACAATTTCAAAAAAGGAGAACAATGTTGGAGGACTTAATGCTACTTGATTTCAAAACTTACTTTAAAGCCACAGGCATCTAATCTTCAGAACAATGTGATAGTGGTAAAGGTTGGACATACAGGTTAATGAAACAGTATTGAGAAACCAGAAAATAATGCAAACCCAAAAAGCCAATCTAAGGCAAGAAAAGAAAGAAAACAAAGGCAAGTAAACAAGCAAACAAAAGGCATCATAAACTAAACACATTAAATGGTAAGATATTAAGTAAATCTAAGTTTAAAAAAATAATCTAGGAGAATAAAAATGGAAATTTATAGACTCAGGCAAGAAAATAGACAACAATTATTTCCATTATAAAAGGCCAGACACCATCTCCAAGAGCGTGAAACATCTGGTCTGTAAAACACCATGTAGTCAATACGGTAAGTCTGAACATTGAGTGACTGCCAAGCGTTCCCAATGAGCACCGTGAATCCTTTCAGCCAGTGAAGAACCTGAGGACTGACAGGCTCTAGTGATGGTAATGTCACCTGCATGCATCATCAAGATCTCTCACAAGACGCCTCCGGTCGTAGTGGATGTAGCCGGTAAATTTATTCAATTTTCAGTAAACACAGGAGCCACTTATTCAGCCTTAACAACCTTTAGCAGTTCTCTCTCCCCTTCATCCTGTATGATTGTTGGCATTAACGGAACATCTATGAAAAGATGGGAAATCCTGCCTTTGACTTGCAGCTGGGATGGTATACTCATAATTCACCAGTTTCTAATAATCTCCAAGGTCCCTATTCTACCACTAGACTGAGATATTTTATTAAAACTAGGGGTGGTATTACAATTATATTCAAACAAGTACATGTGGTTAGGCCACGCTCTAGTTGTCCCATAAGGGGACATACCCTTGAACTATGGTCAATAGATCCAGAAGTATTGGCAAGAGATGTGCCCCCAACAGGTCTGAAGAGTAGAGCTAGTTCGCATTAGGCTGAATCCTGAGATAAAATTTCCCAGAAGAGCTTAATACTCATTTTCTCCAGAAGAATCCAGCAAGGATCAACATTACCTAGTTAAAATAAACTAGGATATTGCAGAAAGGAGGGAACTTAACAAACTGATAGATACATGTGGAAATCCTCTCTGTCATAGAGGACATAGAAAGCCTGAGTTTCAGGGACATCCATTGTGGAAAATTGAATCATAGAACCTTCCTCTGTTTTAAATTAAAGTACCCAAGGACTTTAAGACAGCAATCTTACAAATAATCTTTAAATTCATAAACCAATCCAGGAACTATGGATGTTTCCAACCAGTTTCATTTGAACCCAATTGAACCCAACACCAAAAACTTTCAACACATCTTTTACTGCTTTAGCAAAAAAAATCCTCATATACATATAATTACACAGGAAATAGATGCACACTGGGATCAGATTATGGTGGTTGGAATAATTGGACATAGGGTCTTAACCCTACAAACCCATCTTCACAACAGTGAGGTCCCCTCACTGGTGGCCACCATCACCCACAGTGTACCTGTCAAAACCAGTCTGAATATTTAACTATCCCACTTTGTAGGCACTCTGGTTTATATCCTGATAATTCCAGTAATTGGGTAAATTCCTGCTCCTTGTTGTGCTTGGAAGAGGGATTATAGTTTCTCTGCCAAGGTAAGAATAGCAGAACATGGGCACTCTAATGTCTAAATGCTACTCAAGTGTGCAGACCTGTACTCTAGAATTTGTGACCCCTATGTCTAAGGAATTCCAAATAGTTCAAGAGCTGTGACTTACCCTTTCCCTGACTTTCACAGATACAGCTATACAAAGAAGGTAAAGAGACCTTCTCATTTTCCTAAACCTGGATGTAACACATTAGTGTGACTACTGGATCTTTTGCATATGGAATCATGAATAACCACCTAGCCATCCAAAATGTTTGATCAATAGTGAAGAAACTGGGGGAGTATTCTGAACAATCATTGAGAACAATTCAACAATCACTAGACTCCTTGGCCACTACGATCATAGACCATCATATAGCCCTTGACCATCTACTAACCAAAGATGGTGGAGTTTGCAAGTTGCTAATACAACCTGCACTTACATAAATGAAACAGGAGAAGCTGAACTCAAAATACAACACATTCTAGAAAACAACAAGTAGCAACAAGAACAGAGAAATGTCCGTATCCAAGATTTATGGTAACAAATCAAAACATATCTCCCCTCTGTAACCTGCCTAAATCCACTGCTTGGACCCTTAGCTACTACATTACCTCTACTTATGTTTGGGCCTTGTAGATTAAATTCACTAGCCTCTTTTGTTACCAAAAGATTTGAAGCTTTTCACAGACAAATGCTGCTAACCCAAGGGTATGTTCCTATCTCCCTTAATACAATACATCAGGCTAGACAAGTCTTATGACAACAGTGTGTGAAACCATTCCCTGTATGCTCACCTACTGCCTTGGGTAGCTACAATCAATATAAATGTATCCAACATGCATCTGTGGCAACCCTGATTTACAGATAGGAGAGACTGGAAACCTTGTCATCTAGCAATGATCCTGTTCAGCAAGAAGCGGCTAAGAATGAGTCATTGTCCGTATTCATAAAGCTTCAGGGTTTCCTTGATCTCAGAAGGGAATGTTAGGTAGCTAACCACAGATCAGCAATAAAGAATGCGGGGAAATGACCTGACCTGTCAGGAGCATCCACTAAAAGGAAAAATATAACAAGGACTTTCACCAAATTTAGGCTTGCAGAGAAGAATAAGGTTGATCTGATGTGACCAAGGAATTAATGATTATGCCACTACAATAAATCAACATATTACTGGCTCATGAATACAATTATAACAGACTAATGTAGTGGCTCTATGGGTTAATGCGCCAAACTGCAAAGCCGTTTGAACTGCAAGGTTGGTGGTTCAAGCTCACCAGCTGTTCCAGGGAAACTCTGTACAGGGTCACTATAGGTCAGAGTTGACCCAATGGCACTTAACAACAACAGCAATGTAATGGGAGGAATCCTGGCATGGGGCTGAGGGTTAATGTGCTGAACTGCAAGGCTGGTTTGAAATGCAAGGTTGGTGGTTCAAGCTCACCAGCCGCTTCTTGGAAACCCTATACAGGATCGCTATGAGTTAGAACTGACTCAATGGCACTTAACAACACCAACAATGTAATGGGGAGGAAGTTCTTCAGACTTAGGAAGAAACGACCAATAATAGACCCTAAATTATGATGGGAAAATGTAGGAATAAGGAGACAATTATTAGGAGACCTGAAACACACCCAACAGGAAAACAGCATTAAAAAAACAAACAAACCAGGAACTCACTCAGTGCTCCCCCTCTCTAGCTAGGTGGAAGCCTGTCTTATCTCAGCAAGAACATTTATTCTATGCTTCAATAAGTCTTCTTGCTTACTTAAACCTCTGTCTCTCTGGCTCCTTTCATGTGAGTATTATACCAGTGCCCTATTGATCCTTCTGGGCAGACAGTGAAATCAAACCAGGATTCTTCATCTGTGCTGTGACATTAGTATTCATCGCCTGCATTTTTAATGGAAGATTTTGTATTGTTTCAAAATTCAAAATTTACATTTATTTTGCCTGTTTGTTTTTGTAGTGTTTTCCCAAATGCATTCTGTGTTCTCTTTGCTTTCTTTCTGTGAAGCCTTTGACGGTACCTTAAAATAACTCATTTGAGTTATTTTTCAGTTAGATCCCTTATCTTGTCTTCCTCAGAAAGGTTTTCCGGCGCTGCATCTTGTTTATTGATTTGAGTCACTCTCTTTTGTTTCTTTGAGTTACAATCGTCCGTTGCCTTCAGGGCATTGTGGGTTGATCTATCTGTATTTAATGGAGGGCTGCATGTTCTATTTTTAGGCTCTCACCAACTCTCTACTGTGGGGGTAGGTAGATAATGGAAGCATGGACACTTGTCTTGTTTGAAGTTCATACACCTCAGTTTACAGTGGGTTTGGCTGGTGTTGGCTGCTGCATATTGTTGATCAGGTGGTACAGGAGCTGATATTGGATCTTTCCCCTCAGTGGGTGGGTCTGCAGAGGGTATAGGTGTGACTGGTCTCTATTTGGGGAAGGTTGCTGACTCCTTTTGGGTGGGAAAGAAAAAAC
>NW_006408550.1:3141163-3143192 GCF_000296735.1 Chrysochloris asiatica
AAAATACCATGGCTTGGGTCAGGCGCACCCTATTCCTCAAGCTGACATCTTTTCTCTTCAACATTTTAAAAAAGGTCTTGTGCATCAGATTTGCCTAACACACCACACCATAGAAAGGATAAAATTCAAAGGAAAGAGAATAAGGAGGAGAAAGAATAAACAAAGACAATGCAATAACAAAAGATTAAAAAAACAACAACAACAGAGCAGCTGCTGGACCTGGAGAGGAGAAAATTCTGGGAGACTCCTGGAAGCCACAGAGCTCACCAGATGGGTGTAGGAGGCATGAGACAGCAGAGTTCCTGGCCCTAAGTGGATTTACTATCAGACTTCTATTATTATGTTCGGTGCACTCAAACTGGAAGTAGTCCATGAAGTCTTTTTTTTTAAATAAATGTTTTATTGTGAATTGTGTGACACTTTACATGGGAGAACATTAGTTTTACATTAATTCTATCATACATACATCATTTCATTGCCATAGTTACCATCCCGTCTATGCATCATCACCCAACCAAAGGGTATACACTGCAAGCCTGCCCCTCCCCCTCTGGTCCTCAGCACACAGCCCCTTTCCCTCTCTTGATCTCAAGTCCCCAGCTACTCCATCTCTTCATGTCATCTTCTCTGCCTCCATCTCAGGCCTCACTGCTTCTCTGGGTAGGGTCCCGCTCTCGGTTCTTCTCCATTGATGGTCCCAGGGCCCTCCGCTCCTAGACTGAAAAGTTAATCACTCCCCTCCTTGCTACAAAATGTCCACCTTTACATTTCCAGCCCTCACAATCAGTCCTGATAACAATGATTTACTATTGCATCACAAGAGGCCCATATGCATTTCATTTCATCAGCCCTTCCTGGACAGGCTGGAAACTATTCACTGGAGACTCTACCTTCCTCCACGTCCTTTGGATCTAGATTCCCTCTTGAAAGCTTGTAAGCCAGTCACTTCTTACCTCTGTATCCCTCCCCCCAAGTCCATGGAGTCTTGATGGGGCTGATTTCAGTGGCTGTGAGGATCACAGGGCAGCTGGGGAAGAGTGGCTGGCTAAATACTGATCTGGTGGCTCTGTGGGTTCTATAGGTCTAGAGCCAAGGCCGCCTGAATACATGCACCATAGTGGTACAACAAGGCTTCTTACTAGCATGTCTCCCAACTGCATGACTTCCACCTGCATGGCTCTGTACTTCTGGAGAACAGGGCCTGAGCTGGGGATGGATAAGGTGACAACATCTCTTGTCACTAGGGGGATGTGGGGAAAAAGAAGGACTCACACCTTTGCTGTTTCCTGTGTGAATCTGCTCTGCGAATCTTCTCTGCCAGTCAAAGCTGCTTACAGAATGGTCCTGACTTGCCTGGCTGACCATTCACCTCCAGGCAGTCTCCCTCTCTCAGTGTCTCTGCATAACTTCTCCAATCAAGCACTCAATCCTCTTGTCGAAACTTTCCTTTGAAGTTCAGGTTTCCAGTATTTTCATCTGTGTCTATTTCATTTAAGGAGCTCTGGTAGTGAAGTGGTTACAAATTGGGCTGCTAACCTCAGGGTCAGCAGTTCGAAACTACCAGCTGTTCTGTGGGAGAAAGATAAGGCTTTCTGCTCCTGTAAAGATTTACAGCCTCGGAAACCCTGTACAGGGTCACTCCGAGTCAGAACTGATTCCATGGCACATAACAGCAACTATTTCATTTGGTCTCTCTCATATCTTTGTTGTAGAGGATCTTTGTTGTAGAGGATCACTTAATATTTATTTATAGGTAGTTTAACTAGAGCAATAAAAACAAATATAAACCCCAAAACATAAGCATTTAAAAACAAGAATTTTTTTTTCAGCATACTTAATTGTATATATTTTTAGTTGTCTAAGGAGCTCTGCTAGCATAGTGGTTACGAATCAGGCCGCTAACCTCAGGGTCAGCAGTTTGAAAATACCAGCTGTTGCAGGAGAAAGATGAGGCTTTCTGCTCCCGTAAAGATTTACAGCCTTGGAAACCCTGTACAGGGTCACTATGAGTCAGAACCGACTCCACGGT
>NW_006408550.1:3143532-3147143 GCF_000296735.1 Chrysochloris asiatica
TCGAACTGCTGACCTTAAGGTTCGCAGCCCGATTCATAACCACTACGCTACCAGAGCTCCTTAGAATGCATCATAGTCCATAATTAAAGGACTAGAACTAAATAACTACTAAAGAACAAAAGGAGAAAATGTGATTTTGGGTAAAGCAAAAATTCCTTACCTATGACTCCAAAAGGAAAAGCAGTATATTAGATTTTCCAAATCTGGAAACTTAGGTTCTTTAAAGCCAAAAAAGATCATACTCACAGAATTTTTTTTTTTTTTTTTTTTTTAGCAAAATCATATCTGATAAAGAACTTGTATCTAAAATAAATAAAACAGTTTCATAGCTCAATAATTTAAAAAGCTAATTTAAAAATAGACAAAAATGTGAAGAAGCGCTGGCAATAATATGAAACAGTTGGAATACTCATGCATTGTTGATATAAAATATAAACTGTTACTATGGAAAAAATGATGTAGTTTCTTATAAAGTTAAAAATACACTTACTACGAGGGAGAGTCAAAAATTATTTTCACTCCAATTATATTAAAACACCTATGCACTACGGATGACGACATTGAGCATGAACGTGAAATGATTCTGACAAATAGATGAGTGACAGTGGATATGTGGTAAATCATTTGCAAACTAGCCATGACTCTACCTATGAAATGATCCATGACAGGCTTAGGTTTCGAAAAGTTTGTGTGAGATGGGTACCGAAATAACTCATGGATACACATAAACACAAGCGTTTGGACATCTGTAAAAATATAACTTGGGCCAGTATTCAAAAGAAGGTAAAAGTGTCTTTAAAAAAATCATTACTGGTGGGCAGCGAGGGGGCAGCTCCATGAGCTCCAGTCCATGTGGGCACCTGAGCTGAGGGCCGCAGCGCAGGGTCACCACAGCGGAGCTACAGCAGTTCTGTGTACAAGAGACATCATGGTATAGAGTCTGGAAAGAGAGAACATTCGAAAGATTCAGAGCATCATGTTTCGGTGCAGCATCAATTGTTTTGAGGACAGCCGGGCAGCCATGCAACAGGTACACCAGTGCGTTGAATGCTGCCATGCACCATTGGCTAAAGCATAGGCCCTTGTGACCAGTGAGTTGGAGAGGTTCCAGGACTACAGGGCCTGGTGTACCAGGCATTGCAACGACAAAGCCAAAGACTCAATGGGTGCAGGGAGTAAGGAGCTGCAGGTGAAACTGCAGCTGGAGAGCTGTGTGACCAAATACGTGGACGACCACATGCATCTCATCCCATCCATGGCCAAGAAGATGAAAGAGTCTCTCTCATCCATTGAAAAAAAAAAAAAAAGTCTTTGTCAGTGGCCACTGGGGATAAGGGCAGGAATCTACATACAATGAAGCAAGGACATTTGGATTTTTAAAAGTGAAATTTATGAATGAAAAATTCATGATGGCAGGAAGTTTAAGGAACTTGTCTCCTGGCTCTGGAGGCTGGTTCTTTTATAAGCTTGAAATCACAGCAGGGAAAGTGGGAAAAACTGGTGCTAAAATTTGGGTTTGAGGTAGCACAAGAGAGTTATTTCAAGCCTAAATTGTGTGTGGCAAGTACATATGCTAGTAGTAGGTATCTCCCTTACTTTACCAAACCAGAGTCCTCCAAGGCACCAAATTCTCCTTAGTATTCTGGTACCAACAGATTAACAGGCTCCTCCAACCTGCCTGTAAACTGGTAGAGTTTGAAGAGAGGTATGTCTGTTTGTTGCCAACCTTCTGTTTACAAGAAATATCACCATCTGATTTTCCATAAGCTGCAAAACAAAATCTATAAGATCACTAATTAAGAAGTGGGAAAATAGATATCTGAGTCTTTGTTTTGCTTGGTTTTGTTTTCTATACAAGGACCTGAAATTGATGTCATTAGAAGACAGGGTAGTATAGATAAGAATTTTCAAAGGCTTTTTGATCATCATCGGCTGTCAGCTGTACTTTTCTCGAAATTCTTACATGTTGCATCTTTCAGTGTGGAGACATGAGAGGCAGTGTCAGGCGGGTATAGGAAGCCAAGATTCCTTCTCACTGACTATCATGGTGATCCTGGGGTTGTGCGCAGTAGACAGTCTTGCAGTGACACTCTTCCCCTTGAAGGAAAAGGGGGTTTTGTTTGTTATGTATACCCGTATCTGGAAATGAACAGAGAAAGAAACTGTTGGCTGCTTAGTTAAGAAAGTTGAACTGGATTTAGAAAGACTTAGTTTTTCATAGACCAGAACAAAATGAAAGGCCAAACCCAGTATTGTTTACTCATTCTTGTTGTTAGTTACCATCAAGTGGACTCCAAAGCCTGGCACATATCACCAAACGCAATATCCTCCAGGCCTGTGCCATCTTCACCACCAAATGCAATGTTCACCAGGCCTGTGCCCTCTTCATGATCACTGGTGTGACTAACTCCTCTGTGGCAATCTGTCCCACTGAGGGGTTTCTCTAACCAAACATAATGTTCTTTTCTAGGGATTGCTCTTTCCTGATAACATGTCCAGCTGCTTATTTAACCAATAAGAGCCCTGTTAGCAACATGGAAGTCAACGGAGAAAAAGTAAGTGACTCGGGGGCTAGAAAGAGCTGTGACTCCTTTGGGGCAAACGAGGGGCAGCTCCCCATTACCAAATACCACTCTTGTGGGTATGCAGTGTTCCAATTTCAATGACATCTTGTTTTGATAACTTGAAGTTAATACTTGAAGTGATACTGTAGCCTATCTGTTTGCTGTTTCAAGGCTGTGATATATTTTCCTAGTAGCTAAATTAAAGTTTTCATCCCCCCTGCACACACACACACACACACACACATACACAAAATCATTACTGTTGACAAGGCATGAAGCCTGAGAGAAAACGGCAGAGTATGGAGTGGAAACATTCTCAATCACCAAGCAAGAAAAAGTTCAAAAGTCAAACATCCACTGGAAAATTGATACTTACAGTTCTCTGGGATTCTCAAGGGACAATATTAGAATACTGTCAGGAAAATGATTCAACAATCACCTGTGATCCTTACAGTGAAATGTTCACTGAAGAGTTGAAGCCTAAAAATGCAGAGGACTTCTATCCAAATGTGATCTTACATGACAATGCACACCTTTGCCCACATTATTGACACTCTGCAAAAACTTCATTTTGAGGTGTTAAAGCATTCTCCCTATAGTGGTGATCTTGCTCCATCAGACTTTCACCTGTTTGGTCCCCTGAAAGCAGCCTTTCGAGGACAAAGATTCACCTCTTATGAAGAAGTGAAGACAGCTGTTCATTTGTGACTCACAGTTTAGCCTAAAACATATTTTTAGTAAGTGAATACTAAAGCTTATTGACAGATGGCCTAAAGTGTATTGAAAAGCAAGGAGATTATGTCAAAAAAAGATGTATTCGTCTTTTCTAAAAGTCGATCACAATAAATTCTACAGAGTACAGACAGTTTTTGACTTACCCTCGTGTATAACCCAATAATTCTAGTCTTTAATGTAATCATCCAAAAGCCACGGCAGCACATGGGCACATGTAAACCTCTTCATGAATTTTTATAGCAGTTTCATTACTCCAAACTGAAAGTAACAAATGTCCTTCAACTGATGAATGGATAAATAATTTGGGGTCTC
>NW_006408550.1:3147243-3178314 GCF_000296735.1 Chrysochloris asiatica
AATGAATCTATAACACATTATTTCAAGTGAAAGAAGCTTGAAAGAAAGGTTGCATGTAGTATGAATCCATTTCTATCTCTATGATATTCTGAAAATGACAAAACTGTGGAGACAGAAAACAAACCAGTCTAGTTCCCAGAGGCTAGGTTTTTAGGAAGGAGATGACAATAAGAGGCATTAAGGATAATTTTCAGCTACCATGTATTTTATTTGTGAGTGTACATGTGGCAGAAGGGGTGTTACACTAAATAATGTGATTTTATTTTGTGTAAATTATATTTTTTAAATATACAACAACAACAAAAAAGCTCTGAACAGGGGAAAAACAGATCCTATATTGCTAATGAACAAGTGAATGGGAGATACTTTAAAATCACATAATATGTTAGTAATCAGAGTGTGTAAACAACTCCAAGTCAATATAGCTGAGCAATAAGCCATTCCATTAAAAATAAAGCCACTTATGTTAATAAAATATTCATAAAAATGAAACACCGAATGGCCAATAAACAAAATAAAAAGGAACTCAATTTCATTTCTAATTTGAATATTACAAAATAGAACAAAGATGAATTTTCTCCTGTTAGAATGTAAAAATATCAGATGGTAATCATTGTTAGAATGTGAAGGAAAGGCGTAAAAGAAAATGTTTCCTTACAAAACAGGAAGCTCAAAATGAATCCAATTGTTGTGGAGAGATAGCTGGCTGTGTCCAGTAGAACTGACAATTAGCATGCAAACAATGGCTCAGACATAAAAGACATGTGAGCTTTTGGTAGTTGGCATCTCTAGGGTTTGAGGGAAAGAAAAAATTATTTGCAATTCTATATTTCTAGAAGAACAAAATACTGAAGCAATAGTGAAAGAAATATTATTGTCCTTCGTTCTCAGAAAGGAAAATGTGATACCATTCCTTAACATTTGCTATATTTTTAAATTCCTTAACGTACTAGATATGAAGTCCTGGTGGGGTGCTGGACTGTTAACCACAAAGTCGACAATTCAAACTCACTGTCGGCTCCTTGGAAACCCATGCAGCATCAAAATTAGTTGGAACCAACTTGACAGCACTTAACAACAACATACTTAACAGTGAAACGATAGAATGATGAGAAGGATTAAATTTTTATTATAATAATTTTAATACTTAATTTTAAAAATGTACAAATACGATAGAAAATTAAAACATCTAGTGAATTACAACTCACAGTAACCCTTTATAGAGATTTGAAGACTATAAATCTTTACATGAGCAGAAAGCCTCATCTTTCTCTTGAGGAACAGCTGGTTAGCCGTCAGTGCCATTGCAGGACTCCAAAACATATATTGTTGTTATATGATGTCTAGTCAGTTCCAATATGAGGCAACCCTGTATAGGGTTTCCAAAGAGCAACTAGTGGATTTGAACCACAGACCTTGCAGTTAGTGGTCCAGTGTTTATCCTACAGTGCCACCCACACCATTACTCCACGATACACATTATTGTTGTTGTTATTGTTAAGTGCCATCAAGTTGGCTCCAACTCATAATGACCCTATATAGGGTTTCCATGGAGCGGTTGGTGGGTTTGAACCATTGACCTTGTCCTGACGTGCCACACCAGGGGTTCATTGTTGTTGTTGTTATTGTTATGTGCCATGGAGTCGGTTCCGACCCATAGCGACCCTGTACAAGGTTTCTGAGGCTGTAAATCTTTACGGGAGCAGAAAGCCTCATCTTTCTCCCATGGAACAGCTGGTAGTTTCGAACCGCTGACCTTGCGGTTCACAGCCCGATTCATAACCACTACGCTACCAGAGCTCCTTATTGTTGTTGTTAAGTGCCATCAAATCAATACTGACTCATGGCAGCACTGCATAGGGTTTCTGAGGAGCAGCTGGTGGGTTTGAACTGCCCACCTTTTGGTTTGCAGTTCAGTGCATATCCTACAGTGCCATAATGTGTAAACATTTTATAGCAAAATCCAATGATGGAATCCTAGAGTGAAAATAGAGACTAAAAGTAAACCAAGTTCACACATTTCATTTCAGATCACATTTTACTAATTTCTCTATTGGTTTTTCCTGCCTCCAGTCTTTTATTTCCCCTGATTCTGATTCCCATACTACCATCATCAAATGCTTTCAAAGAGAGTTATATTCATAGAAATTTGAATTTTGTATCCCATTATTTATAAGCTAATGTTTTTAAGACATGTTTCTCTCAGGATTGTAAAGTGTCATGTGAAAGTTAAAGAATATTAATCAGTGCAGATGATAAAATTCCATACAACTAAAACCAACTATTAATCATTGAGGGTAAAAAAAAAAATGTTTCAACCTTTCTCCTTCTAACATTTCCTGGCAGATACCACACTGTATCTTTTCAAGATACAGAGGTTATGACTTTCTTGTTTAGTGTAAGGAAGTGTATGTCCAGGAATGCATATCATATCCAAGGAACACCATTTATTTAGTCTTTATTGTTGTTGTTAAGTACCATCAAGTCAGTTTCAAGTCATAGCAACCATACATAGGGTTTCTGAGACTATAAATCTTTATGGGAGCAGAAAGCCTCATCTTTCTCATGTGGATTGACTACTAACTTTGTGGATAGCAGCCTAGCTCATAATCTATTATGCTACCAAAGCTCCTTGAATGATTTATAGCTCCTTAAAAAAGCACTTAAGGAAACTATACCTGTTTCCTTTTTATAAGACCTCTTGGAGAAAATAGAGGAACTATTCCACAGTTTTGTTATAGCTGTTTTGTCTGGGTTTTTCTTTTCTTTTCTTTTTTTGGTGACTGAAGAGTTCATCTGAGTCATGCTCAGAATGGAATTCAGACTTCTATCCATCACATAGTAGATACATTAGTTGTCACATGATCCATTCAAACTTTTAAGGTTTATACCTGCTGATAACTCTCTGGATATATTTTCCCTATGACCCCACAATCTAAGGCTATGAAAACAACAGCAACAATAACAACAACAACAAAAACTGTTTCTTAACATGGATTGAGCTTCCTTATTTGTAACAAGGTAATTGTAAATTACTTAGCTTGTGGGCTCTTTGGAATATTTACCCAGAAGTCCTGGTATGGCACTGTGGGTTAATGCACTGGACTGCAAAATCAGTTTGAATCTCAAGGTGGGTGGTTCAAGTTCACCAGTCGCTCCTGGGAAACCTTATACATGGTCGGTTGGAACCGACTCAATCGCACTTAACAACAACAACAACCTGAAACAGTAGTATGATAAAGGATGTTGGCTATACTTATCTGTAAAGACCAGAGCAAATGGCAAATAATTTTACAGGGTCATGAATGAGGATAAATTTTGTTTCCTTTTTCCATCCTGTGAGCTCATTTTTTACTTCTCTTATGCCCATCAGTGGTGCCTGATTTTGACTTAGTTTGTTCCTACTGCAATACTAGAAATACCACAAGAGGCTGCTTTAAAGAACAGGAGTTTATGTTCTCACATTTCTGGAAACTGAAGAATCCAAAGCATGTCCTTGGTTGTGTCTTTGCATTCTTTGTTGGTAACCCTGCACATTTCTGAGTTGCTTGTCAATCCATGCATGGCAGCTGTCTTCCCAATATGTACCCTGCTGTGTTTAGGTTCAAGATATAAAAACATTGATATTCCCTCATTAGCATAACAATCAAAACCCTATATCCTAACAGCATAACATCTACATGTATAGGAGTTAGGGCTCTGACACAAATTTTGAAGGACTCAATTCAACCTGTATCTGTAATAGACATCATTAAAGTAGGTGGAATCGTCCTACCTCCTGAAACCGTGACTTCCTGTTGGCAGGTGTCAGCTCGGCACATCTCAACCTTGATTTCCAATACTAGCACAATTATAAAGCCTCAGCGTTTTAAAAATTGAATTGAACCACTTTGAAATTCAATTATTTTTAAAATGTAAAGTCAAAGAATTTTCTTTATTTCAACCATAAATCTTGAACTTGTACAAGATAAATTCCCTTCTATCCTGTTACCGTCAGGGAGAATAATTGATTGTGATAATGTGTAATATTGACTTTTCTCAAATATTCTGTTTCTTTCCTTTTGGCTTGCTTTCATTTGGAGTGTAAACCCCGCATTGCTGCTGTATCCACCGGTATCATATTAAAATATTGCCTTTCGTGCTCTCCACTTAAGCAATTATAAGATCTCCAGGCACTAACATTTAGATTCTATATTTAAAGAATTCAGAGACATCATTAGGTGGCCCGTGAAGAGTTATTTGTTGTTATTGTTAATTGCCATTGAGTCAATTCTGACCCATAGTGACCCTGTATAGGGTTTCCAAGGAGCAGATGGTGAGCTTGAACCACCAACCTTGCAGTTCAAATGATTCTGCAGTCTGACACATTAGCCACAGCGCCATATTGAAATGTTAATCTTTCCTTTACTTGTTATCGTGGGGTCATTCAACCTTCTCATATCAGTGCCATATTGTAATGCAATGCCCATCTTGTCAGCCATTAAAAACTATGTGGTTGATGAAAGTTGTTATGCAGTGAAATATCTAATGTTTCTTTTAGCCATAGTCTGTAAGTCCAACCAAACTACGTTTCTGCCCTGTTAAGAGTCTTGGTGTGATGCTATGGGATAATGTGCTGGATCACAAAGTCGGTTTGAACCACAAGGTTGGCAGTTCAAACTTACTAGCCACTCCTCAGAAACCCTATACAGGGTCACTATGAGTTGGAACTGACTCCATGGCACTTAGCAGCAACAACAACAGATTTGAGTTGGAAAAGGTGGATGAAGACACAGAAAGGGTGAGATGATTCAACTGTAAATGTTAGAGTTCATTGCAATTGTTAACACTTGAAACTCTAGCATGTGTATAAAATGAACCATCTAACAAGCAGGAAAAGGGCATCTCAGTAACCATCAAAGAAGACCGAGGAGAGGAGCTTGTCCATTATCATGAAATGCACAAGGATCTGGAGTTAGGAAACTAAAAGGGAAGAATACGCTCAGCATTTCTCAAGCTGAAAGAACTGAGGAAAACATTCTAGCCTAGACTTGAAATACTGAAAACTTCTTTTGGTAAAATATTGAATGATAATTTTTGACTTTGTGTTTTTCAGCTGCCCTTTCAAATGTACTGTTTAGCAATTTTCTTTCTTCATTTCTTCCATTTGCTTCAGCATCTCTATGCTAGGAAACACATTTCAGAGTCTCTTCTGCATCCGTTTGGTCTTTTCTTTCTTACTTGTCTCCTTAATGACCTTTTGCTTAATTCCTGAATGATGTTCTTGATGTCATCCACAGTTCTTCTGGTTTTCGATCATTAGTGTCTATTGTATCAAATCTGTTCTTCTTATGATCTCTAAATTCAGGTGGGAATTAAAAGTCACTACCCTGTTGGAATGTCCTAGAAAAACAACAGCAAACAACTGAAGTTAAAAAAAAAGTATGACAGAACCTGAAAAACAAAAACAGCAATATTGCAGTTATAGTCCTTTAAAATAACTTGAAAACTATTTTTAGAATGTCTTCTTTTGTTCCCTCAAATGATATCATACAGCTTCTCCTTGTCATTGTTATGGTCAGGAAATTTATAAACAAACAAACAAAAAACTTTCATTAACTAAATACCCTGGTATGGTGCTGTGGGATAATGCACTAGACCATCAAGTCAGTTTAAACCACAAGGCAGGCAGTTCAAATCCACAAGCCTCTACTGGGAAACCCTGTACAGGGTTGCTATGAGTTGGAACTGACTGGACAGCACTTAGCAATTTAACAACAACAACACCTGGAGGATTAGCAGTGTACTGCTAGCTGCAATGTAGGCTGTTCAAACATACTACTCGATACTTGGAAACCCTGGACTGGATTGTTATGAGAAGTAACCTGACTCAGTGCACTTAACAACGGCAACATCTCTATTTGGAAGGAGCCCAGGTAGTGCAGTAGTTAAGAGGTTAGCTGCTAACTGAAAGGTCAGTGGTTTGAACCCATCTGTTGTTTTCTGTGTGAAAGATATTGCAGTCCACTTCCATAAAGATTTCTGCTTTGGGAATGTTATGGGACAGTTCTGCTCTCAGCTACTGAGAGTGTTGCTGAGGCAGAATAGACTGGACTGAAATAGGTAGCACCGTTTGGGAGGAACCCTGGTGATGCAATGGCTAAGCACTCAGCTGCTGACCCAAAGGCTGCATTTTCAAATTCACTCAGTGACTCTAAGGGAGAAAAATTTGGCAATCTGCTCCAGTAAAGACTGTTGTTGTTTTTGTTAAGTGCTGTCGAGTCAGTTCAGATTCATAGCAGCCCTGTAGTGGGTTTCTGAGAAGCAACTGGTGGGTTTTAACTGCTGACCTTGTGGTTCACAGTCCAGTGCTGATCCTACAGCACCACACCAGGAGTCCAATAAAGATTACAACCTAGAAAATACTATGGGGTTGCTATGAGTCACAAATCGACTCATTAGTGCCTAACAACTCTCTATTTGGAGTTTTGTGCATCATGGTTTTCAATGACAGTAGATAATAGAGCTATAGATATATCTTACTTCTCTAGCTATTCTTTTTTACTTGACCTTCTCTTTTAAAATTGGTATTTCATAGGTTCATCTTCAATCTCACTTTAATTTTTCTCAGTGTTATAGATTTCTTGTATATCCCTAAATCTGATTTATTCTGACATTTGTTTTGGTCTTTTGTCTCCTTTCTTTTTAATGAACTTTTGATTTCTTCCTGTTTGATGTTCTTGATGTCATCCCACAACTCTTCTGGAATTGAATCAGTAGTGTCTAATGCATCAAATATTTTCTTGAGATGGTCTCTAAATTCAAGTGGGATATGTTCGAGGGAATATTTTGTCTCTAATGGACTTGTTTTAATTTTCTTCTGTTTCAGCTAGAACTTCCATATGAGCAATTGGTGGTCTTTTTCATAGTCTGCCCCTGGTCTTGTTTTGGCTGATGCTATGGAGCTTTTCCACTAACTCTTCTCATGTTGTTGTTGTTGTTGTTAAGTGTCATTGAGTCGATTCTGACCCATGGAGACCTTGTATAGGGTTTCCAAAGAGCAAATGGTGAGCTTGAACCACTGACCTTGCAGTTCAAACGACTGACTTTGCAGTCTGACTGACACATTAGCGCCACACCAGGACTCCAACTCTTCCCATAGACATAGTCAATTTGATTTCTGTGTATTACATATGGTGAGCTCTATGTGTATAGTCAGCTTACATGTTATTTTAAAAAAGGTATTTATAATAAATAAGTTGCTGGTTTTGCAAAATTCTGCCATATGATCTTCAGCATCATTTCTATCACCAAGGCCATATTTTCCAACTACTAATCTCTTGTTTCCAACCTTCATATTAAAATAACCAGTGAACAACACATCTTGATTGCATCTTTGATCAATTTCACACTGAAAAAGTGGGTTGTTGTTGTTGTTAAGTGCCATTAAGTCGGTTCTGACCCATGGAATCCTGTATGCTGTTTCTGAGGAGCGGCTAGTGAGCTTGAACCACTGACTTTGCAGTTCAAACTAACTTTGCAGTCCAGTGCATTAACCCGCAGCACCACACCAGGACTCCAAAGAAGTTGGTAGAATTCTTCAATTTCATCATCACTGGTTTTAGTGGTTTGTGCGTAAATTTAAATCATAGTGGTATTAAATTGTCTTTATTTTGGCATATAGATATATCCTACCACAGACAGCATTGTTGATAGATATTGAAATGTTCTTTTTAATGATGAATGTGACACCATTCCTCTTCAATTTGCTGTTCCCAGAATAGTAAACCATATGATTGTCAGATTCAAAAAGGCCAATACCAGTCACTTTGGCTCACTAATGCCTACGATATTAATTTCCATGCATCCCATTGAAATTTTGACAACTTCCAATTTTCCTAGATTCATATTTAGTACATTCCATGTTTTGAAAATTAATGGATGTTTGCAGCTGTTTCTCCTCATCTTGAATTGTGCATCATCAGAAAGCTTTACTCAACTCATGTCATCACAGTCAGCTCTACTTTGAGAAGGTAGCTTTTCCCCAGTTGCATTTTGAGTGTCTTCCAGCCTGAGGATCTCATCTTCCAGCACTATATGTGACAATGTTCCCGTGCTATTTATAACGTTTTCATCTTCTGTTACTATATCTGACGATGTTTCACTGCTATTCATTAGGTTTTTCAGTGGCTAAACATTCAAAAGTAACTTGCTTCTCTTTCTTCCTACTCTGCCATAGTCTGGAAGCTCAGCTGAAACCTTTGCACCATGGGTGACCCTGCTAGTATTTAAAATCCCAGTAGCATAGCTTCTAGCATCACAGAAATATGCAAGCCAACACAGTACAACAAATAGACACACGAGTGGAGGTGCTATAGATACAGATGACCCAATACAAACACTCCAAAAGGATCGCAGTAGCATGCTGTGTTCAAATGTGTTCCTCACAATGTGCTCCTAATGCTTGCATATAGTATATGTTACTTTGCTGCCTGGCTCTTTAAATCCTATTGATTTTGCCTAATTTAAAAAAAATTCACAAACTACGTTTGTCTTTCTGCCCATTGGTCTAGTTTTGATTATTTCTTGACTATGTGTATTATTAAGGAGCTCTGGTAGCGTAGTGGTTACGAATCGGGCTGCGAACCTTAAGGTAAGCGGTTCGAAACTACCAGCTGCACCGCGGGAGAAAGATGAGGCTTTCTACTCCCGTAAAGATTTACACCCTCGGAAACCCTATACAGGGTCGCTATGGGTCGGAACCGACTCGACGGCACATAACAACAACAACAACATGTGTATTATTAGCTCTGATAGCGTAGTGGTTACCAATCGGGCTGCAAATTGCAAGGTCAACAGTTCGAAACTACCAGCTGTTCCACGGGAGAAAGACGAGGCTTTCTGCTCCCATAAAGATTTACAGCCTCTGAAACCCTGTACAGGGTTGCTATGAGTAGGAACCAACTCCACGGCACATAACCAACCAACTATGTGTATTATTAATATGGGAGCGCAGCGGCTCCATTTGCTAAGCACTGGATGGCAAACCACAAGGTCCAAAATGATATAAACCTCGGAAGCCCTCTACTGAGTCGCTGTGAGTCGGTACAGACTCCACAGCATTTAGGCAACAACAACAACAATTATTAATATAATAAGTTGTCTACTTCACTCTCGATTGCAATGCCAGCACTATTTAAATGTTGGCAAAGTGAACTTTCTAAAACAATGAAATTATTATTGTGCTTATCTGCTTGGAATCCTTCAATGTTTTCTCTTTGCCCTCTAGATAAAGTCAGGATTACTTAACAGGAATAAGTAATTCTAGATTTGGTTCTTGCCCATCTATTCTCACTATCACATTACTGAATGTCCTGTAATTATTTATTCACAATTTTATTTCTTCCCTTTGAACATCAGCCTCTTGATACCAGGGTCTGAATCGTACTCACCCAAGTCAAAATGCCTAGAAAAGTGACCCATTCAAAAAACTATGTTCTGTAAATGTTAATTATATAAGTCAATTTTTGTAAAGTAAATGATAACTTATCAAATTTAACCAAATGTTATGTAGGGTAATACCTTGGTCTGAGAATTAGAAACGTATGTTCTCATCTTGAATCACTTTTTAATTAGCTGTGTGCATTTGGCCGAATTGTTTGACTTTCTAAGGTCCATTTCTTACCTTTAAAATTATTTTATGGTGTTGGATGATGACTTCAGCCTCTTCTAATTTTGACTTTCTATACAACTTGGGACTGTTCGTGGTAGTAACTTAATGAGACACATTAACTTTTCAGACCTCTGAGGAACAATTTCCTTAGCACTCAAACATAGTGTTTCACCCTAGTGTCTGTCCTATATCTAAGTATGTTTTGCCCAAGGGAAAACAGGCTCAGAGTGTGTGAAGGCAGAGGATATTTTCTCATTTCACTTGGTTTTATATAAAGGGGAAAAAATGGTGTCATAATTCCACTGGATTTATTTCCTGCTAGCTTTAAAAGCTAAGAGAAGCTTGAAAAATAGATCCCCAATGTCACTGATTAGAATGTCCTGTGGAGACAAATTAATTTTTGCTAAATGACATTTGAAAACTTGCTAAGGGCAAAGAACAGGAGAAGTGGCCATCCAATGAGTCATTCTATAATTTCAGGATGAAATTGACCACCTTGTACGTAAGTATTGGTGGAACAAAAAGGACAAGGTGAGTTTTCCTCAGCTATGAGCAAAGTAGCTATTACAAATTTAGAATTTAGAGGGATAACAGTCTTGAAAATTATAGACCCATTGAAGTAACTAAATGTGCTATAAAGATATCTGCCAAGATTTTGGTGACAAGGCTTGAAAAAGTTATGGGTAAATTAATACACAGAGACAAAGTCAGATTTATGAGGCATGAAATAATTACCGATGGTATGAAGAAGAATTTTATGTTAATGCAAATTGATAGTGATACTCAGACTCTGATGTTTGCAAATTCTGTTAATATCCAGGAAGTGTGTAATAGGATGGAATTAGAATAGCTAAGCAAATATTAAATCATTGAAGTTTATTAGCAGTCTTCGATTTTGAAAAAAGCACTATATTTTTAACAAAGTAAGTTGGATATTTATGGTGCTAAACCTCCAACATAGAAAATGCCGAGAATCAATGAAATACTACCTAATTGGGAGAACATGGGTGTACAATTATGATAATCAGTTTTTCTGATTGTTCTGTTAGTATACTAGCTACATGTAGGTGGTAATTATTAAATTGCTTGTATTTATTAATCTCTTTTATTATTCGTACTTTTTATGATTAGAGAATGATTGATTACATAACCAGTGTGACACATTTTAAATGATACATCCTTGTTGGTGGTGATAGGGTTGAAATGCCAGCTTACATTTGCTAGTCCAGTGCTTAGCTTATCCTACAGCTCTACACCAGCATTTGAACTAATTGTTCTTTTGGTTGTTAAGTTGCTAGAGTTGGTTCTGTCTCATAGAAACCCTTTAGGTAGTGTTTTTTCACCAATTCTAAAGAAATTTTTAGGGAGATATTTGCAATCCTTTCAAGAAAAGATATCAACAGTCAAACTTTCATAAATTTTAAACAATTTTAGATTATTTCTCCTTTCAGTTGGGTGGTGAATTCAAGATCAGAATACGCCATTCCAAACAAAAGAACTAAATCTTCAATAAAAATTCATTTCAGAGTTTTAAGAAAGAGAAGCAATCTCCATGGCTCACAAGAAGCAAACAGAAAAGTTAAAAATTAAGCAGCAAACTAACCTGAAAGATGATTTTTGTGTGAGATGCAAATAATGATGCAAACATGGAATCCGATGCTATTAGGATGGGATGCAGAAGCAAAACCAGGGGCTCCTCTTTAAGTCAGAGCACTTGCGGGGGTGGGCATCAAGAGTTCCCAAATACTTACCAGAACCTTTTGGATCATGGCAGAAGCAAACAAAACTCCTTCCTAGATTAAAAATTCTCACATTTAGAGTAAGGTCAAGAAAAGAAAATAAGTGTTCAAAATCAGAAATCATTACACCCAAGGAAACAAGTATGAGGGGTGAGGATCAGCATATAATAGAAGCTCTTCAGATATTTATATATTGCAATGATCACTTACAGAATTAAAATGAAAAACTATGTAAAATCTTTATATAAACAAAATATGAAATCACTAATCTCCCAGAAATATGGTTCACAGTTTTAAATAAATAAAAGTTTTCAAAATGAAACCTAACATTGTAGAGATTAAAAACTCAATGGATCATTTATACAGATGACTACACACAGTAAAAGAAGACACAGAAACTCAGAAATCAGATCTGGAAAAAACAATAAATTGTGCAATTCATAGTGTGTTAGAAAATATGGTTATACACACAGAAAACTTCTCATTCTGAAAGGGAAATACTTAAAGTTTAAAATGAGAAGTTCTAACATCTGACTAACTGGAACCTAGAATTAGCAAATAGAATAAATAAGAAAAAAATGATATGTAATATCTAACGAGGTATTTCTACAAATGAATTTTTCAAAATTGATGAAATACATGAATTCACAGATAAAGGAAGTATAAAATGTACCAACCAATGCCTACAACAAAAAAATAGACAAAACTAGACACATTATAGTGTGTATAACTCCAGAAAGTTAGACAAACAGGAGATCATTAAAGCAGCCAGATGGACAAAATTTTTTAAAGAATGAAAGAAAGGAAATTATAGTGATGCAGATTTCTCACCAGCAACTGTAAATGTCAAACATAGCAAAATCACATTTCAAATGTTGAAAGAAAATAATGTCAAATCAGTCTTATACACCCAAGAATATCATCTTTTAAAAATTAGAGCATATGAATATTTATCAGATTTAAAAAAATCCTCATTTTTAATTTGCATTCAAAAACTTGGTCTCAAGAAAGAAGAAAAATGATTCTCGAGGGAAATTTTAAGGTACAAGAAAGGATGGTAACCACATATATTGCTAAAAGTAAAGAAAGTGTAAAACAAATACCATATGTATAAATTAATAGTTGTATTAGAAACAATAATAATGTCAACGTAGAGAAAAAAACTGAAGTAGGAAGCTGAATAATAATACTGTGTAAATCAAGTTATTGCAGTTAAATTAAATTCCTTAAGAGTGCTTTTTTGTGTGTGGGAAAGGTATTGTGATATTGATTGTTATTATATTTTATTAACTTAATATCTATGTCAAATGTTTAAAGGTGATTGCTAAAAGAAAATCAGCATGTATAGCTTATGACTAGTAAGGAAACTGGACTAGGAAAACAAATAACAAAATAAAGCTAAATCAATCAGTTGTGTTTTGTTTTTGTTTTTTAAGTGAGGATGAAGAAGGAGGAAAATATTGTTGACCCCTCATTGTACCAAGCAAAATTTCCTTCTCCAGGGATTAAGTCCTTCCTGATAATATGTCCGAAGTATAAGAGATGAAGTCTTGCTATCCTGGATTCTTAGGAGCATTCTGGCTGTACGTCTTCTAACACAGTTTGTATTTGTTTTTCTGGCAGTCCACGGTACTTGTAATACTCTTCTCCAACACTATACAACAAATTCATCCATCCTTCTATGGTCTTTTTTGTTCACTGTCCAACTTTCACATGCATATGAAACTAGTAAAAACACCGTGGTGTTAGGCATACCTTACTCTTCCAACTGTATTTTTAAAGTGGGAATGAGGAAGGAGGAAAAATAATTACAGAAAAATAAGAAAACACAAAGTTAAATGATAGAAATAAATTTAAATATATCATTGATTCAATAACTAATAAATGTTAATAGACTAAACAAATCTGTTAAAATATGAAGCTCATCAGATAACGTTGAAACAAATTAACAACAAATATAACCACCACCAAAACAGACTCAAGGTAAATACAATGTATGAAAGACATAAATATGAGAACACTGATAGACTGAAGGTAAAAATGAAAAATTCTTTCATGCAGATAGATATGTATCAAAATCAACCCAGTATAGTTATAGAAATCAATCAGAATAAATGTTAAAATAAAATACATATTAGGAAATAAAGCTAGTCTCTACCTAAAGGTGTAAAACTTGAACTGTTCAGCACTTAATAAATTTGACTCAAAATACGGAATGTAAAAATTGAGTGAACCATCAAAATGAAAGCTAAACCAGGTGCCACAGAGTCAAGTTCAACTCACAGCAACCACATGTGGACCAGAGTAGACTCGTAGTCTGTAAGGTTTTCAATGATTGATTTTTCTGAAGTAGGTTGCTAAGCCTTTCTTCAGAGGTGCCTGTGGGTACACAGTCAACCATGTTAACAGTTTACACCACCAGGTGCTCCAAGTGAACCATAGGATATACCTGGTAAGTCTCTCACCTAGTGAAATATTTCCAAACACCTTTTATTATTTTTGATAGAATAAGGAAGAAGAGAGAGAGAAAGGAAAAGAAGAGGATTGGAACATTATTAAACAGTAGGACCTTCCCCAACAATTGGGGATATATATTACTCCAAAGGAGTCCTGGTGTGGCATTGTGGGTTAATGCGCCAGACTGCAAAATTGTTTGAACTGCAAGGTAGGTGGTTCAAGATCACCAGCTGCTCCTTGGAAACCCTATACTGACTGGGTCACTATGAGTTGGAACTGACTTGATGGTACTTAACAACAACAACAACAATTACTCCAAGAGTCATAACTGACTTGATAGCACCTGGTATCGTTCTTTAACCCACAAAATACTAAAAGATGCAAAATAAGACGGATAGTTCAGGGGTTGCAACTGCATCTTTCAACTGAAAATCAAACCTGTGTATAAAGTGTGATGGGTCTGAATATCTGTAAACACTACTTTGTGTTTTTAAAAGTCTAGAAAGGTGGTAAAAGTCTGTTAAAGCAAAATATGAAAGTCCAGCCCTCAGGGTAAGTGGAGGTGGTACTGGTGCTTCTAGAAAGAACTTAAATATTCACCTTTCTGAACTGGGAACTAAAGTACAACTATTCAAGAATTAAGTCTTTAGGCAAAACTGACTTGAAGGCATTTAACAACAACAACATAATGCATTGGATTATTGATGACCTATTAAAAGCAAAATAAAATGTTTTGAGAAATAAGCCATTTATCAGTGAACTTCCAAAATGACAAGTAATCAACAGAAAATAGAATTAAGGGGAAAGGTGAAGAAAATATCTAATAAAAACGATTCCTTCTGGAGCCAGGTGACAAATGAAGTTGGGGAGACAGGAAAACAATTAAGAACCACCTAGCCATGGTCTTTCCTGAGGCTTGACCCTGTGCTGTCAATTCATGGAGGGCTTTGTTCTCAGAAATCTTTGACAGATAGGATAGTACTGTCTCTGAGAGAGTGACAAAAACCAGAGGGCAAACAAAACAAGAAGAGTGCAGATGAGATAGCAAGAGATAAAAACAAAACAAAAACACACCTGTCTTGCATATTTACTAGTTTAGTTTAAAAGGGTGAGAAATTACCATATAATACAAAAGCCAGTGGATCCCACATGAGGAACTATGTGCTCACATCTAACTCTTCATCTAATATTCAGAGCTATTGGCAATGAAGAAACAGAAATGTTCTAAGTGTTTGGGTTGAATTGAAATGAGACAAGGCTGATTCCTGTGCTAAATAACATTTTAAAAGACAAGTTTCTTTTGAATCTGCAAATAGGCTCTCAAAGCCCATTGCCAAACCAAAGTCTCTATATGGAGGGAAAGTAGTAATTTTCATCTTAAAAAAAATTCAACTCATTCTAGTTTACTCATTTTTTATAAAATCCCTTCTCTAAATGATCCACTGTTGAGTGCCATTGAGTTGGTTCCAACACATAGCGAGCGACTCTGTGTAGTTTCATAGGAACAGCTGGTGGGGTTTGAACTGTCAACCTTCTGGTTAGTAGTCTGGTGCTTATCTTACAGTGCTAAACCAGGATTCCTTAAGCTATCTAACTATATACAGTGTTTCTAGTTATCATAACGTCTATGTTTGAACAACAGTAAACTTCTTTTTTGCTAGAAAATATAGAAATTTCTCTCTATTTTCTCTCTCTTTAACTCTTTTATCCAATAGACTTTTTTACAGTTGGTTGGTTGCTTATGTGCCGTGGAGTCAGTTCTGACTCATAGCAACCCTGTACAGGGTTTCTGAGACTGTAAATCTTTACGGGAGCAGAAAGCCTCATCTATTTCCGGCGGCACAGCTGGTCCTTTTGAACTGCTGACCTTGAGGCTTGCAGCCCAATTCGTAACCACTATGCTACCAGAGTTCCTTAGACTGTTTTATAGCACATATAAATTGCAAATGGAGGTTACAAACTGGAATCAGAGAGGTGATATCTAGCACCTAGCCACATGTTTGAGTCTATCATTTGTTTTCATAATCCTTCATAGATTTAGAATACAACTTCATTTAAATATAGCTCTGGTAGCGTAGTGGTTACGAATCGGGCTGCGAACCTTAAGGTCAGCGGTTGGAAACTACCAGCCGCTTCGCGGGAGAAAGATGAGGCTTTCTATTCCCGTAAGGATTTATACCCTTGGAAACCCTGTACAGGGTCGCTATGGGTCGGAACCGACTCGAAGGCACTTAACAATAACAACAATGTATATATAGTCATAGTATCTATACCTAACTCCTTATTCTCTCTAGTTTTTATTATGTTCTAAGTGGGATAATCTTTGAAGTGGTTTCAGAAGGGTAACTTTACAGAGCTTATGCTTCCTAGTGTGGCACTTTTGGTTAATATACTGGATTGCAAAGTTGGTTTGAACCCAAAGTCTGAGGTTCAAGCTCACCAGCCACTCCTTAGGAACCCTATACAGGATCACTATGGGTCGGAACCAACTCCACAGCACTTAACAACAACATGCTTCTTTATGGAAGAATATATCAATAATGAAGTTTAACATCATAATTATTCAGAAGACAGTCTTTAGCAACTTTGATTACATGGCTAGAATGATGCTGAATTTGCTAATTACGTACCATTATTTTCCACATTACTTTATCAAATGTAAATTACTAGCATATTTTAATTTGATTTATTGTAGATAAATGACATGACTGCCTGACTATTTAAAGCTTGCATTCTGTTCTTTCAACTGTTTATGAACAGACTAGTATTGCATACATGTCATCTCCTCAAACCAATCCCCTTTTCTTAAAACAAACAAACAAACAAAAACGAACCCAGTGTCATGGAGCTGATACTAGTTCATAGCGATCCTATATAGGGTTTCTGAGACAATAACTCTTTATGAGAGCAGACAATCTTGTTTCTCCTGGAGGAATCCCTGCTGTATTTGAACCACCAACCCTGTGGTTAGCAGTCCTCCATTCTTGCTTCTAAGGAATATTCAGAAATAAGTTCCAAAGTAACTGCTTATTCTACTGTACCACCATGGCTCCTACATTTTTACCCAAAAAAAACAACCAACATAGCCCAAGACTTCATTTTATTTGGCTCCACAATCAATATTCATGGAAGCAGCTGCCAAGAAATCAAATGACCTATTGCATTAGGTAAATCTGCTGCAAAAGATCTCTTTAAAGTGTTCTAGAGCAAAGATATCTGTTTGAGACTAAGGTGCACGTGACCCAAGTCATGGTATTTATAATAATTTCATATGCATGTGAAAATTGAACAGTGAATAAGGAAGACTGCAGAAGAATCTATGCATTTGGTGGCCACTTGGTCTCTGTACAGGTTCCCCATGAGCACAGTGCTCTGCTGCTATTCCTAAGGTCTTCAAAAGCTCACCATTTAGCAGCTTCATTGAAACCTGTCCCCCATGGGTGAACCTGCTGTTGTTTAAAACACCAGTGGCATCACAGAAACATACAAGCCACCGCAGTACAACAAACTGATCGATGACTGGTGAATAAGAGCAGATAGTTGAGTCTTTGTCCCTCAGGGTCACTGGGTAGATCTGAATCACCAATGTTCTGACCTTTTTGTTAGTATTCAAGCACTTAATGGTTTGCACCATTGGGACACCTATTTGATGGATGTAGAAGATTTGAAACACAGATAGTCCTTGACTTATGACAGGGTCCATTTCAAGGACTCCATCATAAGTCAGTGCTGAAGAAAGTAGAATACCTCATCCAACCTCTCAATTATTATGGACTATTATTAAGGAGTCCTGGTGTAGCACTGTGGGTTAATGCGCCAGACTGCAAAGCCGTTTGAACTGCAAGATTGGTGGTTCAAGCTCACCAGCTGCTCCTCGAAAACACTATACAGGGTAGCTATGGGTTAGAACCAACTCAACAGCACTTCACAACAATAACAACATTATTATGAGAATCTTTATAAATCTGGCTGTGGTTTTGAACAGTAAACTATTAATGTATTAATGTTACACATGCACCCAGACAAAGGATCTGTCAAAAGCACAATTTAACCTAATTCAAATAAGTCATAAGTCAAGGCCTACCTGTACTTTACTTTAATATTTGACACTTTTAAGTTACCCAATATTTTCAAATAACTACAAGAATTTAAAAAATATGAGTTGGTAAAGTTCACATCAATTTCCAGCATATACTTCAATATAGTTAGTATATAGAGATGCCTTCTCATTCAGTCTTGAAAATATTATGCTTTTTTTTTATAATGATTCACCTTTTCATTGAAGTATACATTGGGCATAGTTACATAGCCCTCATAAGCCAAGAAAATCTAAAATTTCAACAAGATGAGAGATGCATTATAACATAAAAGGTCATTTGTAAAAATTTTGACAGTTTAGAACATTAGACGGTCAAACATCAATGGCACATTGTCTTATACCAGAAGACATCTTCACATAATCAAGGTTCTGTGAGCTTTCTATAATCCAAAATAATTGTCATGTCTGTGAAATCAGACATTCAGGTATGTAGTTACTATTTTAATAAATGAATTGATAATAAAAGAAGGTTGCATTTACCTCCTTGTTTGTTTTGAAGTAATTGTAACTTTCCTACACAAAGACATTTCTTTCATTTATTTACGTTTTAATGTTATATTTGTACAGTTGATGTACATTCTCACCATCAATGAAAACTTGATCAAACTGCATAAGTATGTATGTATAAGAATTGGCAATTTAAGAACTGTTGTTGTTATTGGGTGCCATTGAGTGTCTCTGACTCACAGCAACCCTATGTACAGCAGAACAAGATAGTACCAATCCTGCCTCGTGGCCCCAACTTTTGCTCTGCTTTAGCCCAATGCTTTTGTCACTGTGTCAATCCATCTCATTGAGGGTCTTCCTCTTTTTCATTTACTGTCTACCTTACCAAGCATGATGTCCTACTTTACCATCAGATCTCTCCTGGTAACAAGTCTGAAGTATGGGAGATGAAGTTTCCCCATCCTGGCTTCTAAGTAGTATTCTGACTACACTTCTTCCAAGACAGATTTATTTGCTCTTTTGGTAGTCCATAGTACTTTAATGTTTTTATCCAATACCATAATTCAGGAATTTGTTGTTGTTGTTAAGTGTCATCGAGTCGGTTCTAACTTACAGTGACTCTGCATAGGGTTTCCAAGGAGCAGCTAGTGAGTTTGAACCATTGACTTTGAAGTTCAAACTGACCTTGCAGTCCACACCAGGACTCTAAATTATCCTTGGTGTGGTGGTGGTGGTGTGCCGTGGAGTCAGTTCTAACTTATAGATACCCTATATGGAGTTTCTGAGGCTGTAAAGCTATACAGGAGAAGAAAGCTTCATCTTTCTCCTGAAAAACAGCTGGTAATTTCAAACTGCTGACCTTGAAGTTAGCAGCCTGTCTCCTAACCACTACACCACGAGAGTTCTTTAGGTCTTTCTTACTCATTGTTCAGCTTTTTCATGCATATACGGCAATCAAAAATTCTGTTGTACAATCAAAAGCACTTTAGTTCTCAAAGTAATATCTTTGCTTTAGGTCACTATAAGAAGTGCTTTGAAGTACATTGGCCCAGTGCAAAACATCACATAATTTCTTCACCGCAGTTTCCATGGACATTAATTGTGGATCCTGGTGAAATGAAATCTTTGACAAGGTGAATATATTTTTTTTTCCATTTGTTATAATGTTGCTTATTGGTTCAGTTGTGACAATTTTTGTTACTAACCCTCACTGAAGACTGTAGTTTTGATCTTCCTCTAGTCTTGAAGCTTGTTGTTGTTAGGTGCTACCGAGTCGGTACTGACTCACAGCAACCCTATAAACAACAGAACAAAACACTGCCCAGTCCTGCACCAGCCTTGTAATTGTTGCTGCATTTAAATCTATTGCTGCTGCCACTATGCCAATCCAGCTCGTTGGACGACTTCCTACTTCCTGTTTTTCTCCGACCCTCCATTTTATGACATTTATAACATGATATCCTTCTACAGGGACTGGTCCCTCCTGATAATATGTCTGAAATATGAGAGATGAAGTCTGTCAATCCTGACTTTCAGGGAATATTATGGCTATACTTCTTCCAACACAGATTGGTTTGTTCTTTTGATAGTCCATGGTACTTGTAATATTCTTGATGCTTTAAATAGTCTTTTAATAATCTTGATGCTTATTATTCTTCAAATAGATGAGTTTTCAGGTTTTTTTTTTCTTAGTATTGGCAGTTCAAACCCACCATCAACTCCTTAGAAACCTTATAAAGATTTTTCAGGAGTCAGAAACCGACTCAACACCACTTAACAACAAAAACAACATGCATATTGAAAAAACTATGGTGAAAGAATGCAATTACCACCTTTCCTAATTTGAAATAATACAATATCCCTTCTTTTGTTTAAATAACTGACTCTGGTCTATGTTCAGTTTTTCCACAAGTAGGTCATCCTTCTTCGCTAGTTTGTGTCTGGACACTCTGCTAAAATGTGTGTACCATAGCTATTTGAAATATTGGTGGCATGGTTTCCTATATCACAGCAACATGCAAAGCACAACAGTATTAGAAAATGAAAGGAAAGTGATACAGCAACCATTTGTTTCCCACAAAATACTATTATTTTATGACTGTTGTTAGTAGGTGCCATCAAGTTGGTTCTGACTCACAGCAAACCTATGCACAACAAAACAAAGCACTACCTGGTTCTTCTCCATCCTCACAATTATTGGTATGCTTGATGCTGTCACTTTCAATCTGCTCTGTTGGGTGTGATCCTTCTTTTCATTGACCCTCCAATTTACCAAGGATGATGACCTTCTTCATGGCCCATCATGACAACATGTCTAAAGTGACAAAAGATAAAGTCTCTCCATTCTAGCGCTTAAGAACATTCTGTCTATACTTCTTCCAAGACAGATTTGTTTATTCTTCAGGCAACTCATAATACTGTCAATATTATTCTCCAACACCCTAACTTAGATGCATTGGATTTTCTACGGCCGTAGGTCTTCCTTATTCATTGTCCAACTTTCACAAAAATATGAGGCTATTTGAAAATACCATGACTTGGGTCGGAGTAACCTTAATCCTCAAAGTGATATCTTTAAAGGAGTCTTTTGCAGCAGATTTCCTTAATGCAATGTGTCATTTGATTTCTTGAGTACTGCTTCCATGAATGTTAATTGTGGATCCAAGAAAAATGAACTCTTTGACAACTTCAATCTTTTCTCCATTTATCATCATGGTATTTATTAATTCAGTTGTGAAGACTTTTGCTTTCTTTACATTGAGGTGCAATCCTTACTGGAGGCTCTTCTCTTTGATATTTATCAGTAAGTATTATAAATCCTCTTCACTTCCAGCAAGCATGATGTATCATCTGAATATCATAGGTTGTAAATGAGTCTTACTCCAATCCTGATTCCATGCATTCTTCATATAATCAAGCTTCTTGGATTATTTGTTCAGCATACAGATTGAGTAAGTATGAACAAAAGACTACAACCTTGAAGCACAACTTTTTGGATTGTAATTCACTCAATATCCCATTGTTCTGTTTGAATGATTGTTTCATGTTCACAATTAAGTGTTCTGGATAACCAGTCTTCACAACGTTATACATGGTTTGTAATGATCCACACAGTCAAATGCCTTTACATAGTCAATAAAGTATACGTAAACATCTTTCTGGTAGTCTCAACTTTTAGCCCACATCCATCTGATGTCAGCAGTGATATCCCTACTTACATGTGTTCTTCTGAATCCATCTTTAATTTCTGGTAGCTCCCTGATAATGTACTGCCATAACCATTTAAAAATTATCTTCAGCAAACTTTTCTTTTGCATATGATCGTGCATGATAATTTCTGCATTCCATTGGGGCACCTTTCTTGGGAAGGGGCACAAATATGGATCTCTTCCAATCAGTTGTTCAGGTAGCTGTCTTCCAAATTTCTAGGCATAATTCTATATCAGTTTGTTGATATAGTTCAATTTATATTCTGTCAATTCTGGAAGCCCTGGTTTTCATCACTGCCTTCAGTGTAGCTTGAACTTCTTTCTTCATTATATTTAGATATTGATCATCTGCTACTTCTTGAAATGACTGAACATCAACCAATTATTTTTGGTTCCGTGAATCTGTGTATTCGTTCCATCTTCTTGTGATGCTTCTTACATCATTCAATATTTTTCCCATTGTTGTTGTTGTTAAATGCTGTCAAGACAGTTCTGATTCATAGCCACCCTGGATAGGGTTTCCAGGGAGCAGCTGGTGGGTTTGAACTGTCAACCTTGTGTTTATCTGGCCGGTGCTTATCCTACAGTGTCAAATCAGGACTCCATTTTGCCCATCGACACCTTCAACAATGAACCTGAAGCTTCAGTTTTTCCTTCAGTTCCTACAGCTTAAGAAATGCCAAGCATGTTCTTCCCTTTTAGTTTTACAACTGTAGGTCTTTGCACATTTTATTGCAATATTTGACTTTGTCTTCTTGAGTTGTCTTTTGCAATTTCCTGTTCAACTTTATTACTTCTTCTTTAATTTCATACAATTTCTTTAGCTATGTCTAATAGCAATTTTCAGAGTCTCTCATGACATCCAATATTGTCTTTTCTTTCTTTCCTTTTTTTATGACCTTTTGCTGTCTTCATGTATATTTTTTATATCATCTCTCCCACAAATCTTCTGGTCTTCAGTCATGAGTGTTCAATGCCAAAAATCTCATTTAATTGTATGGATCATAACAAGCTATGGAAAACATTGCAGGGAATGAATATTCCATGTGTATAGTGATCTTTTATGTTGTTGTAAAAAAGGTATTTGCAATGAAGTCATTGGGCTTTCAAAATTCCATCATGATCTCCAGCATCACTTCTACCACTAAGACCACCAATCTACATTGAGGAAGCATCTCTTTCCCCATCATAATTTGACGGACTTTCAACCTGATGGTCTCAACTTCTGGCAGTAGATCTGACAATATTCTGGTGCTATTCATCATGTTTCAGTATTCAGTATTCTGGTGCTATGTGAAAGTGTGCCAAACATCAGAAGTAATCTGCTTCACCTTCTTCGTAGTCTGCCTTAACCTAGAAGCTCATCTGAAACCTTTCACTAGGGGTATACCCTGCTGGTATTTAAAATACTGGTGGTGTAACTTCCAGCATCACTGCAATACACAAGCTAACACGGTATAACAATCTGACAGATGAGTAGTGGTCCCTTTTATGATGTTGAAAAGGGTTATTTGCAATGAATAAGTCATTGGTCTTGAAAAATTCTATCATTCGTTCTCCAGCTTTGTCTTTATTAAGAAGGTCATATTTTCTAACTACCAATCCCTCCTCCTTGTTTCTGTCTTTTACATTCCAAATACCAACAATTTTTAAAGCATCTGAATTGCATATTTAATTGATTTCAAACTGAAGAATTTGGTAGGATTCTTCAGTTTCCTCATTACTGACTTTATTGGTTTGTGTTTAAATTTGAGTAATGATAGTATTAACTCATCTTCCTTGTAGGTGAATAAGTATTATCCTAATACAGACAGCAGTATACTTCAAGTTAGAGATGGCAATGATCTTTTTTTGTTGATAAATGTGACTCCATTCCTCGTCAACTTGTTGTTACCAACATAATTAACCATATGATTATCCGATTGAAAATGGCCAATATCTGTCCATTTCAACTCCTAGGATAAGGAGCTCTTGTAGTGTAGTGGTTACGAGTCGGGCTGCTAACCTCAAGGTCAGCAGTTCAAAACTACCAGCTGTTCCATGGGAGAAAGATGAGGCATTCTGCTCCCGTAACGATTTATAGCCTCAGAAACCCTATGCAGGGTCATTATGAGTCGGAAGTGTCTCCACGGTACTTAACAACAACAATAACAACAACAATGCCTAAGATATCAGTCTTCATATGTTCCTTTTTCATTAATGAATGCTTTCAATTTTCCTAAATTTGCAAAGTGAATGAAAATACTTTGTACATTCATGTTCCAAATTCTAATGAATGTTTGCAACTCTTGAGCTCATCTTGAGTTGTACTTCATCAGCAAATGAAGGTCCCAATGTTTTGTTCCATCCATATCATTAAGCTTAGCTCTACTTTGAGGGGCAGGTCTTTCCTAGTTGTATTTTTAGTGCCTTGCAACTTGAGGGACTCATCTTCCAGCACTGTCTCTGACAGTGTTTTGCTGTTATTCATAAGGTTTTCAGTGACTACCAATTCAGAAGTGATCCAACCTCTCCTTCTTTCAAGTCTGCCTTAATATGGAAGATCTGCTCAAACCTGTCCACCTTGGGTGCGCCTGCTGGCATAACTTTCAGCATCATACAAACACACAAGCCATAGTGTGACAAATTGATAGATAGGAATTTGTTGTTGTTGTTGTTGTTGTTGTTAAGTGTCATCGAATTAGTTTCAACCCATAGTGACCCTCTATAGGGCTTCTGAGGACTGACTGGTGAGCTTGAACTGAGGATCTTGGTTCAAACCAACTAGCAGTTCAGCACAATAACCCACAGTGACATACCAGGACTCCCAGTGAGGATTAGTGGTTACCCTATTCATGTTAAAAAGATTTTTTTTCTTTTCATCCAAAAAGCAAGGCGTTTGGGAATCAAAACATCATTGACTTGCTTGTTTATCCATATCAAGTATCTTCTGTGAGGCAAAACAAAAAGAGAAGAACATGGTCAACATTTTTCAAGCTGAAAGAACTGAAGGAAAAAATGATAGCCCAAATTTCAATTTTTAAGGTTCTATGGACTCATTGTGTGGTGTTGTTGGATAAATGCTGGACAGCTAACTCCAATGTTGGTGATTCAAACTAACAACTGCTCCTCGGAAGTCTTATGTTGTTGATAAGTACCATTGAGTCGGTTCCGACCCATAGCGATGCTGAACAGGGTTTCCGAGGCTGTGAATCTTTACAGGGGCAGAAAGCTGCAACTTTCTCCCACGGAGCAGCTGGTAGTTTCGAACCGCTGACCTTGTAGTTCGTAGCCTGATTCGTAACCACTACGCTACCAGAGCTCCTTTTGGAAGTCTTATAGTAGGTCATTATGAGTTAAAATAGACACAACAGTAGTTAACAACAACAGCAATGATACAATAATAAATAATACAAAAGTCATCAAGAAAGATGCAAAGAATACATAAAGTCACTGTACCAAAAATAATTTGTTGGTGTTTAACTATTTCAGGAGGTAGATTTGGTTAAAAATATATGGTATGGAAAGAAGAAGCCCAAGATGTATGGAAACCTTGGCTCTAAGAATTGATGGAATACCAATTAAAATGCTTCGACAAGCACCTGCAATGTTGAAATCATTAATTTGTCTATGCTGAAAAACTTAGAGGATGGCTACCTGGTCAACCAACAAGAACAAATTTATATTTGTGCCCATTCCACAGAAAAGTAATGCAACAGAATGTATAAATTATTGAACATTGTCATTAATATCACAAGCAAGTAATTGTTTATTGATTACAATTTTTAAACTATTGCAGCAATACATCTATAAAATACTGCAAAACATTCAAGTTCCTTTTCAGAAAAGGACATGGAAGAAAGAATATTATTGCTAATGTCAGATGGGTGTTGACTAAAAGCAGAGAATACTAGAAAGATGGGTTTTGCTGACTATGTAAAGGTATTTGACTGTATGGATCATAACAAATTATGGCTAGCATCGTAAAGAATGGAAGTTCCAGAACACCTAATTGTGCACATGAGGACCCAGGACCAGTCTTTGTAACAGAACAAGAGGATATTGAGTGGTTTAAAATCATAAAAGGTGGAGGCAAGGCTTGTGCCATGTACGTTGAGCACGTGCTAAGGAGGTACAAGTCTCTGAAGGAGGCTGCTATGCTTTATGAAGTAGAGTAGAGGGTCAGGGTAACATAGGAAAACCCTTAGCAATATGGATTGACACAGTGGCTGCAACAATGGACTCAAACACAACCACTGTGAAGATGGTGCAAGACCAGGCAGTGTTATTTTCTGGTGTACATAGAGGGTACCTAACACCAACAACTGCAACTAGGCAACAAATGTGAATTTTGTAAAGGTTGTACAGCATAGTTTATTATATTGAAAAACCATGGAAATTAGAGCCAATAAATATGCATTTGCATTCTAATTCAGTCACATTCCAATATTATGAGAATAACAAATGTCTTAATGTGTTTATCTTTAATGTGGTTTTTTTTTTTTTTTTTTTTTCTGAAATATTCCACTTATCATTTGGTTGGATAAAGCTCATCATCTAATACAGGGATGGGGAATGTCTGGCCTTTGGGCCACATAAGGCCCGTGGAATCATTTGGTCTGGCCCTGCTAAGGCAACTGCAGTTCTAGCCATAACATTGTTGTTGTTGTTGCTGTTGTTATGTGCTGTGGAGTTGGTTCCGACTCATAGCGACCCTGTACAGGGTTTCCGAGGTTGTAAACCTTTACGGGAGGAGAAAGCCTCATCTTTCTCCTGCAGAACAGCTGGTAGTTTTGAACCACTCACCTTGTGGTTCGCAGCCCAATTCGTAACCACTACAGTAACAGAGCTCCTTAGCCATAACATTAGGGGTGAGTTAATTAAATAGTTGACCAAATAGTTGGCTAATTTTTAAGGTGATAATTTTGCGGGAAAAAGGTTCCCCACCTCTGTTCTAATGCAAGGTTTGGCAATTTATGGTTTTGGACCAAAGTAGGTTACTTCTTGATTTTATAAATAAAGTTTTATTAAAATCCAACCAAGTCCATTCATTTGCATTTTGCTTCTGACTGCTTTCTCACAACAATGGCAAATTTAAAAAATTACCATGCAGACAAGCAATACCCATAAAGCCTAAAATATTTACTATTTGTCCTTCATTCAAAAAGGCAGCAATTCGACTGTAGAAGTGGGATTTAGGTCATAGGTTACTTGCATCTCAAACTGTATTAGATATATCACATTATTTTACAAAAACTATTTTCTGTGTTTATACTTTTTAAAATTATGCTTAACTTTGTAAACTGGATAATTAGCTAATATATTTTGCATTTGTTTGTTTTACTATAATTATTTACTGCTATATTTTACTTTATAAGTAGTAATTTTTCTGCATTTAGCAACATTTATGAAACAATTATGATGTGATCATATATAATTCTTCTAGTATTTTTTCATAATAAAATTGTTCTGATCTCTATAGAATTTCTTCTGGGGTTCATAATTATTTAGTATATTGATTTTTAAATTTTTCCAAAATTTTTTCTCTTACTCTTTAGTTAGCTATTTCTACTATTAGTTAACTTTGGTGAGAAAATAAAATTTGCATAAGTTTTGGGGTTTTTTTTTGCATTTTCATTATTTATCTGAATCCTATTACATAGTTAAAATTTGCAAATGTTTCATGTGTTTGAAAGAGGATGTATAATTTCTTGTTACAGATTTTCAATCAATATTTGATGACTAGCAATGATTAGATGCTTAAATGAATAAAGGAGTGTGTAGAGACTTTGTCATAGAAATAAAAATTTTAAATTATCTGTAGACAATGAATTCAAGATAGTTACCACCTCACATTTCTAAACCATTTTTCCTTCATATTTACTTCAGTTTTTGTTTCAGTAGGTTAATGTGAATTTGATATAAATTTACAGTGAGGTGTCTATCAGACATCAAAGTGAATACATTATAAAGGAATGGAATCTACAAGTATGGAATTCAAAGGAAAAAGTTAAAATATGAAATTAAACATCATTAATGAAAAGCTAGCAGGACTCAGTAAGATCATAGCTAGTTTATAGAGAGTCTTCAATAAATACTGGTAAGGAATGGAATCCTGGTGTGCACTGTAGTATAAGCACTGGTTTGCTAACCTCAAGATTGGTGTTTCAAATCTACCAGCCACTGCTCCCAAACCCGAAACAGGGTTGCTATGAGTTGGAACCGACTTGACTGCACTTAACAATAACAAAAGTGGCTGTGTTCTAAATCGAAAAATAAAGAGGGCTTGGAACTAAGCCATAAGAGTTAAAAATTCAGAATTGTGGTAGAGAAGAAAAACATTACCCAGAAAATTTAGGAGTATGGAAGGAGGAAAAATACCCAAGGAGGAAAGCTATGAGAAGTGAGATGCCATCAAGCCAAGAGAGGAAGGTGTTTCTAGGAGGAACAAGTTCTAATCTATAGAATTTTTATATCATGAAAAACAATATTACAAACAGAAATATTTCTCATTAACACGTATTTCCTTAAGGAGCACTGATCACTTTGCCAACTCTAGAAATCAAACTCAAAATTATCAGTGGGATCTAAACAATATAAATAAAACTCTGTAACTGGAAATTATTTTTAAAACCACTGCTGTTGTTCAGGTGTCATTGGGTCTGTTTTGACTCTTAGTGGTCCTATGCACAGCAGAACAACACACTGCCCAGTCCTGTGCCACTCTCACAATTATTGTTGTTTGATCCCAGTGTTGGTGCTACTGTGCCAATCCATCTCATTGGGAATCTTTCTCTTTTTTACTGACCCTCCACTTTTACTCCTTTTTGACAACATACCCAAAGTACAAAACATAAACTGTTGTTATCCTTACCGCTAAGGGGTATTCTGGCTGTACCTCTTACAAGACAGACTTGTTTGTTTTGGCAGTTGATGGTACTCTCAATATTTTTTCACCAGCACCATAGTTAAAGTACATTAATTCTACTGTGGCCTTCCTTATTCATTGTCTAACTTTCACATGCTTATGAGGCAATGGAAAATACCCTGGCTTGGGGCAGGCATACCTCAGTCCTGAAAGTGACAACTTTGCTCTTTAGCACTTTAAAGAGGTCTTTTGTAGGAGATTTTCCTAATGCAATATGTCATTTGATTTCTGGACTGCTGCTTCCATGGGCTTTCAAACCAGTATGTGATCTCAAATTGCTACTGTAGTATAAAAAAGCAAACAAGTTGTCCAGAAAGGTTTTAGCTGCAACTCCACTAATCAAACTTTGTTACTGCTGTTTCTCCTAGTGACCCTGTATAGGGTTTCTGAGATACTTCAGTCAAACTTTGTTCTTGCTAAGTGCTGTTGATTCTGACTCAAATTGACCCTGTATAGAGTTTGCGAGGAGTGGATGATGGGTTTGAACCACCGATCTTCTGGTTTGCTTATCCAACAGCATCACAATAGGACTCCAAACTTAAAGACTATAAAAAAGATTTATTATTCTATGAAATATAATGCCAAATGAAGAAACTTAGCAGTGACCATTTGCAAATAAAGACTCATCAAGTGCATATGGGGTGACAGTCAGTAAGTTGAACACCTGTTTTGAACATGTGCACTATATAATTGAAGAGAAAGAAAACTACTATTGGGAATGTCATATTTTAAAATGTTTTTAAAATTCTGCAGGTAAAGGAAACTTAAAGGGAAAAGCAATATGTTCAGTTATTTAAAATAGTTCTGAAATATAGTAAATGACAAGTTCTTTGAGACTTTTCTAAAAGTCTATATATATTGTGGTATGCTAGATTGTCTTTATATGATCTTTCCTGTCATGGTTTTGTAACTTCCATCAAATGATTGGATAATCCTATGCAAATAAGTTGCTTGGGGCCCACCATAGGGATTAGACAGCTTGCTAAGTAAGTATTGCTTATAAGTTTTATTTATTTATTACTTATAATAAATAAGTAAGCTTGCAAGTGAGGTGCAAGCATCTTTGTGTCACTGTGGGTTAAGACACTGGACTTCAGCTTCAATAGTAAAGTCAGCGGTTTGGGCTCCCCAGCCATTCCTTAGAACCCAACACAAGGTCGTTATGGGTCAGAGTCAACTTGATGGCCCTTAACAACAACAACAACTATGCAAATAAGACACATGGAATCTTATCAAAGGGATTGGTTTGTTTTACTGTCCTGCTAGGCTTAAAATGACCCATCCCAGAGATTGAAATGGGGACCTCACTACCACCAAAAAGAAGAGATGGGGGTGGAGTTGTTGATTCTGACTCAAAGGGACCCTATATAGAGTTTGTGAAGAGTGGATGATGGGTTTGAACTATAAATCTTTTTTATAGTCTTTAAGTTTGGAGTCCTTTTGTGATGCTGTTGGATAAGCAGTGGACTGCAAACCAGAAGGTCGATGGTTCAAATCAAGAACCTGGTGTTGTTGTGCTGGGAATCTTTGAGGCTCAGCTTTAACTCCAACATAGGTTGTCATGAGTCGTAACTAACTCTTTGTTTGGTAATTAGCTCTAAATCAACAGATATTTCAAACCTACAGGCATATCTCCTCCAGTTGTCTAGCCAAAAACTCTAAAAATATGGCATGCTTGGTTTTTACCTTGTTCAGTACTCTAGCACTTACTATTCATAGTTTTAAATTGGATCCAAGAAAGTGCCACCATAATCTCAGATGAATATTTCTTATTCCCCCAGATATAACCTACTTTAGACACCTGCAATGTGCTCTTTTTTTCTCTGAAATCAGTGATCATGATTTCTTGTTTTGATTCCTTTTTTAAAAAAAATATTTTGCACCCCTGTTTACCCTGTACTGTATTTAGCATCTATTTCTATGCTATGTTTTGTAGTTACAAATTCCATTTAACAGAAGATGGAGTTGTTGATTAAAAGTAATACCCCAGAGGAAGAAGGCTTATTCTTTTCTGCCATTCTAAAATTAGAAGTAAATACATTGTTTTCAATAGCAACACGTAAAATAAAATACTTTGTTTCTCAGTATATTGAAACTTCTTCAAGTTCAGATCAGGAGATGGAGATTGTGATGGTTAAAATATGTGTCAGCTTGACTAGACAATAATTCCCAGTACTTTGGCAAACCATAAGCAATCACCTTCCGATTTGTGATCTGATGTGAACAGTCAATAAGTTGAAAGAAGAGCTTCCAAGGGGTGTGGGCTGCCTCTAGCCCATCAATGGGTAGTCTGGCAATGCTCTCTCTCTTGACCAAGCTCATTTCTATTTGTCTGACCTCTAGTTTTGGGTTCTCTAATATGCTGATTGACCTCCAGATTTTCAGTTTGTTAGCCCCTATAACAAGAGCCAACAGATCTGTGTTGGAAGAAGTGTAGCCAGAGTGTTCCATGGAGGCCAAGATGGCTAAGCTTTGTCTCTTATACTTTGGACATATTGTCAGGAGGGACCAGTCGCTGGAGAAGGATATCATGTTTGGTAAGGTGGAGGATCAGAGAAAAA